>NW_027266324.1:0-52720 GCF_022045235.1 Haliotis cracherodii
TACCGTGTAAACAGTTTGCTTATAAATTTGATTAATAGCATTTACCTTTTTAAAATATTTAAACAACATATGAAAAAAATGTTATATACAAGAATTCATCATATTGATATGTTCAAGTTGTGTGCAGAGTATTGCGCAGATATCAGAATGAGAGAACACGTGCATTTACAAAAACACATTATTTTTTAATATGCGGCAACATTTAATTCAGATGACCCGATAGACATTATTTTGACGTCGTGAGGTTACAGTGCAGGGAAATCTTAGTTTCAGGAACGTTGCGGTGCCACATTGTCCAATGAGCTCCCGTTCATGTTTATGTAAAGCTACACACCACCTGTCGTACAATGAGAATTAATTCACTCTTTATAAGCATATTCCATATCTTTGGCTACTTGGCTTTTTAGCTATGATTCTCGACTTCACCACTTCACATCAGCGGTAGATTGACTGAGAAGATACCGTTAAACAACTCCCTCTACAGATGGAGATGTCATTTAACACAAAACCCAAACAACAGGCATCCTAAAATTGCACTTCAGATATGACAAGATTGGTTGTATCACTGTGCAATACAAGTGACGGACACCATGATCAATTCTCGAAACCCGTTATATCGATGTTTGTCTTTGCCTTCTGAAAACTGTTTTCATGAACATTTCTCAAAACTAAATAACACAGGACCAATACACGTGATACGTGATGAAGGAGATGGGAATAAACAATATTAATTAGATTCCCGAATTTACAATATATGTCCTTTGGTATTAAGCAATAGTCGATTAATATTGCATTCATGTCTCAAAGCACTCCATTGACACGATAGTGTTCTTCCAGCTTACTGGCGACCGTCGGGGGTGTTGTGGTCAGGAGAAATAATGCCCTGCTGGGCATTCCACCTTGTCAGACATATGTCTGAGACAAAACTCATTACTTCTCACAATCAAAGTTGATGAGATATATATTGCCTGACCTTTACGACCTGCAGCTATGACGAGATGACGCAGCAGCTGAGGCTTTGATGTAAAGAGACGATCTGTCATGCGTTCTATTGGATTTGTAGTGATTTAGTAATTGGACGTGTCGTAGATGGCCCATGGCTTCTCGATATTTACCTAGGCGACCACATTTGCTGAACTAAATGCACCACTTTGTTATGCAAATACTGTATTGATTTTCATGATATAATCACAGAGATCACATGGGTAAAAAAGTGGCATTTATGATTTAACATTTCACCATTGTTTACTACAAATGTTAATTCATTTCTGTAATACGGTCGCCCAGTTTGTTCATGAACATGCTCTTTACACAGCAACTAGAAACCTTTTGTGGTTCGAGTCACATGTGACTGCCTGTCTGTCCCTTACATAGGAGAACAACAGTAGGATTAAGGACGGTTCCTTCTCCTCATGCCCAGATGACCGCCTCCGTGGTCTAGTGGTAGAGCGTCCGCCCGGAGAGCGGAAGGTCCGGGGTTTGATCCCCGGCCGCATCATAACCAAAGACGTTAAAAGATGGTACTTGTTGTTACCCTATCAGGCGCTCGGCATTAAGGGGCTAAAACAAGGACTGGTCGGCTCGGAGCCAGTTTACTGTGTCAGAGTAGGGTATTCATGTTAAACTGCAGCATGGTATCTCAGTGTGCTAGCACTATAAATCAGCATCAGTCCGGACTAGAACAAGCAGCCTAGCAGACTAGAACACACACACGTACATGCACGTCGCTAAATAAGTGCAATAATGTTGGACGCGACGTTAAACCCAATTTCACCTCACCTCACCTCATGCCAAGACGAAAGAGTCAACATAACCTTTCTTGGAAGTGATTCGCTCTTCACGTCACACTCACATGTGTGAGATATGATCTAGTGAGAAACGATGGTTAATTAAAGTAACTTCTTTGATAGGCATTTAGAAGTTGGAGTTCTAAGTAAGGATAAGAATTTATGGGTGAACAACTTGTAATAAAGAAGTTCTTCCTCCATAAATTATCTGTTGTATTACACGACCGTTGAAACGGACCTACACATATTATTCGGGAACAAAATTAATGTATGATAACAACATTATTACAATTCAAGCCATATAATCACAGAACGATACAAGCATACGTTTCTATCCATAGCTGTACATGCCATACACATTTAATACCATCTGCATAGGACCCTGCAATGCCTTATCTATAATGTATCTGTTTATAATCATGGCATAAACATACCTCAGATGGTTAAAACAGCATCTCCATTATAGGATCATTAAACTTGTCTTTCTTTTGCAGGTAGTGTTCAGGTACTCGGGTATAATTTCACAATTGTTGCAGTAGCCTATTTTACTCTGATCCAAGAAGGGGCGGTCGGGTAGCTTAGTGGTTAAAGTGTTCGCTCATCACGCCAAAAGCAAAAGAAACTTTTGTTTCACATTCTGTAAATTTCCTAATTTGCGTATTTCATTGGCATACCAATGTGTCACCGTTAATCATTATTGGTTAACAGCAACAGAAAATCAATTTTGATTATTGTGTGATGAATCGTTTCTCAGACTCGAGTCTTCAGCGTCTTCCTACACTAGTTTTATACTACTGTGAAAAGGTCCCTTTCATTATGCTTTCCCGAAAATGGTTCAGTGAGTGAGTATAGTTTCACGCCGCTCTTAGCAATATTCAAGCAATATCACGACGGGGGGACACCAGACATTGGTTAAATGTCGGGAATCGAATCCAATTCTACGGCGTGACGAGCGAATGCTTTAACCACTTGGCTACCCCGCCCCGACTTGGGTGAAATGGCAGGTATTTAAGTCTTTGCCACGAGTGACTTTTGAACTACCTTCCCTTTTGTGGCTCTATGTACAGATGCTTAAGTTCCTATATAATCAGGTTTCAGTTCCCTCATATTCGATCTTAGTAGCGAGAAAGAGTAGTGTACAGATGCTTAAGTTCCCTTTATAATCAGGTTTCAGTTCCCTCATATTCGATCTTAGTAGCGAGAAAGAGTAGTGTACAGATGCTTAAGTTCCCTTTATAATCAGGTTTCAGTTCCCTCATATTCGATCTTAGTAGCGAGAAAGAGTAGTGTACAGATGCTTAAGTTCCCTTTATAATCAGGTTTCAGTTCCCTCATATTCCATCTTAGTAGCGAGAAAGAGTAGTGTACAGATGCTTAAGTTCCCTTTATAATCAGGTTTCAGTTCCCTCATATTCCATCTTAGTAGCGAGAAAGAGTAGTGTACAGATGCTTAAGTTCCCTTTATAATCAGGTTTCAGTTCCCTCATATTCCATCTTAGTAGCGAGAAAGAGTAGTGTACAGATGCTTAAGTTCCCTTTATAATCAGGTTTCAGTTCCCTCATATTCCATCTTAGTAGCGAGAAAGAGTAGTGTACAGATGCTTAAGTTCCCTTTATAATCAGGTTTCAGTTCCCTCATATTCCATCTTAGTAGCGAGAAAGAGTAGTGTACAGATGCTTAAGTTCCCTTTATAATCAGGTTTCAGTTCCCTCATATTCCATCTTAGTAGCGAGAAAGAGTAGTGTACAGATGCTTAAGTTCCCTTTATAATCAGGTTTCAGTTCCCTCATATTCCATCTTAGTAGCGAGAAAGAGTAGTGTACAGATGCTTAAGTTCCCTTTATAATCAGGTTTCAGTTCCCTCATATTCCATCTTAGTAGCGAGAAAGAGTAGTGTACAGATGCTTAAGTTCCCTTTATAATCAGGTTTCAGTTCCCTCATATTCCATCTTAGTAGCGAGAAAGAGTAGTGTACAGATGCTTAAGTTCCCTTTATAATCAGGTTTCAGTTCCCTCATATTCCATCTTAGTAGCGAGAAAGAGTAGCGTACACAACACATGAGAACACAACACAAAGATTGATCCGGACGCCGTTAATTCTGCACAGAGCAAAACGTACTTCTACTTGAGGCAGTCAATAACACTTGATTCTCAGTAAAAGAGTTATCTTCATCTGAGACTCCCCCAGTTTTTACTCTCAAATCAATCAACCAAAACATACGAGCAAACGTTAATAAGTAAAGAAGTCAAGGACACTTAACAAGAAAGTTATTACTGACAGGAGGATTGATATTTCTTAACAGGTACATGTGTTCAAGCACCAGTTATGATTGCAGAAAGAAACCCCGTGCCTGAACAATGACAGATTCGTGAAAACATTTTTTCAGTGATCCATTTGTATAATGTTAACCTCACTTACACACACACCTGCATACACGTCGCTATAAACAAGTAAGTGCAATAAACTTGAACGCGATGTTAAACCCCATTTCACCTCGCCTCACCTTTTATGCGTATTTGACTATGGTGTGTGGATGATCGAGACTGGCTATCCACATTTTTAAACGTATACAGTTGAAATATTGAGATTCGAATTTAAGTACTTTTAAAATGACTGTTTGACTTGATTCACTGAAAAGCAGAAGAAAAAGTATTTCAAATTACCGTGCAAAGGAATTCCTTCTGTAAGGGTTTATAGATAAGATTTTTGGTTGGGAGGTGTCAGGTGATTGGAATATCTCAATGGAATCAAGTGTATACCGCTTAATAGTGCTCTCAAATAAACCCCTAACTTGAATATTTATCTAATATAAGGACACAAATCGTTTCTTTGATAGAACATACACATGTCATCTTTTCCGACACAAATTGACTTCATTTCGGAAACCTGATGAATATTGCAAAGAAACGCGTTTAAGACATATTTCGCCAATGTCTCATGAAATAGGGTGCAAGACATAAACTACTGACATCCTCAAACAGAAGTAATTCCTCATAGAAGATTGTCTTGATGTACTTAAACGACTCTCTTTACCATCCCATCCAATTCCGTAGTTACACAAGGCGGTCTAATATAATGCTATCGTGGCTGTTACTCAACTTGATGAGGGGGAACTGAGAAAGATTTCAAACTTTGTCTTGAACTGTAACCCGCTGATAACCTGATAACACAACAGAAGACATTGGAGGGGGAAATGAACTACTGAAAACAAGGATGATTTTAATGTCAATTCTGTGATCCCATAGATCTCCCACCCCATGATAAATCCCCCAATCACTGAGTCTTGAGACTTGCAGTTTAACCCTGCTGGCTGATATAACCTTTAACCAAAATACATTCCTCTGGAACCTCCTGTTTGCATCATTCATGAGACCATCATATGCAGTCATATCAACCTGTGGCATTTCAAAGATACGACTGCCAATGAAGTTATAAAATCTCTGAAGCTTGAGAATTTATGCAGACATGCAAGTATTACACATGAAGTGTGCTTGTGGTACCCTGCTGGCGATCACATACCCCCATCGTTGTTTGTTTGTTGTTTAACGCCGCACTCAGCAATATTCCAGCTATATGACGGAGGTCCTTAAATAATCGAGTCTGGACCAGACAACCCAGTCATTGATGTCATGAGCTTCCCTCTACGCAGTTGGGATTGATGTCATGCATCAACAAGGTCAGCGAGCTTGACCACCCGATCTCGTTAGTCACCTCTTACATCAAGCATTGGTTGCTGAAGACCTATTCTACCCAGGATCTTCACGGGTCCCCATCATTGTAGCTGGAATTGTGTAAACATATGTTTTAATCATTTGTTATTTCCATTTTTGTTGACTCCTGTGTATTTACAAGTCATTGGGATGTCATAATTATGTGATAAATATCCGTTTAACAAACGATATGGACTTTGATATATCAACACTGACAAGACAATGAATCTGATGAATGTGTTACTTTCCCAAAAAGATATGAAATGTCGACGTTAAAGGAATGTAGACAGAAATGTGTTGTTTGTGAATCAGTCCATGTCCTTAAGCAAGCCTTCTCTGGCAGACGCTGAAGACGATTGGTTATGGCTTGGTAGTGGTTCCTTATTTGAGTAATTTCTCCATAAGGTAGAAAAAAAACTGAAACAGTAATAATTCACAGAATAATCAACTGTATATCAAACAAAAAGGCAGTCAAGCCACTGAAATAACTTGTTTCTCAAAAATAAATGTGACAAAACTATTTTAGTGTTCCCAAGAAAACTCTACTGAAAGGAGAGTCCATTGTACGATTCCAATTATATCATGAGCGTGTATTTATCATGACTGTCAAAACGTGATGACACCAGGTGATCGCAAAGAGGTGAGCGTATCCTGCACCAGTCACAAACACATGCAAAGGCAGCTATTCACCTGTGAAACATCTCTTACAAGTCACAATAGGGTATTGCAACGGACATCATTTTTGTCACTGATGCGTAAAATGTCCTCCACATGCCTATTTTGAAACCTCTTGAAAGCAACACAGTAGCACGCTGTTTTACACATATCAACGACCTTCATATATTCAGTTCAGTGGCATTTGTCTGTAGGGAAAGGTAAATATAGCTGTACTGATGCGCCGTCCTAAAATGTCAAGTCAACCTGCTTGGCATTTAAGTAATTAACATAGCCTACTTCAACAAAACTGCCAATATTCCCTATCAGTAAATCACAAAAAGAGTTAAGATCAATCCATCAAAGCTTTTCATCCTTTGTAGCAACTGAACCAGTAATAAAGAAATGGGGACATTATGCAGCGATAAAGAAATCCCTTTAAAGTTCACTTATCAATGCTCCTTCTGAAACGTTTTGATGAATGCAGAGACCATTAGAATAGATGATGGTTATTCAGCACATTCATTCTTCGTATCATATCTCTGCTGTGAGGTGAGGTGTGCTGTGCGTGGTTGGCTTGCACAAACATTCCTGTTGTTTATAATACATATGTATGCTTTCTGTAACGTTGAGCGCTGTGCAAGGCATTAAGAGGCTATAACAAGGACTGGTCGGCTCGGAACCTGCGTGCTGTGTCTGAGTGTGGTATTCATGTTAAACTGTCGTATCTCAGTGGGCTAGCACTGTAAAGTCAACATTAGTCAGGACCAGTACAAGTGTGCCGTGTCTGAGTGGGGTGTTCATGTTAAACTGTCGTATCTCAGTGGGCTAGCACTGTAAAGTCAGCATTAGTCAGGACCAGTACAAGCAGCTATACCCACACGTGCATGCACGTCACAACACAAGTGCAGAAATCTTGAACCTCATTTCACCTTACCTTATTTAGCAAATCATATTCTTGGACAGAAGGGTGATAAGTTCAACTATAAGCAACTTTCTCAGTCAAAGGTCTGAACCTTTGAGATATTCGTTATCGTTTAAAACAATACTCCCAAGATGAAAAACTCTGTGTAGCCAGTGTCCATGTACGATTCCGACTATATTGTGAGCATGTGTTAATAGGTAACTATCAAATACTGATGATACCAGGTGGCACCCGTCACATCATTTTGGTCACTGATGCTCAAATTGTACCATTACGAGGTGGATTATTGCAAGGTGTTCTGTTTACTTAGTCCCTCTGAATGTCCACCACAAAATGTTTGTCAATTACATGACCAGGTCTCTGATGATGGAACCTTAACTGAAGAGCTTAATTGTCTTTCCATGATATGCCAACGTTGGTAGTCCAGTAATGAGTGCGTTCTCTCACACCATACAAGACCTGGGGACAAAGCCTCAAATAGGTGTCGGTACAATCCCTTGTATCATGAGGATTCATTTATACACCATCGATATGGTTTATGTAAAAGGCGTTTCAGTTGATATTTAGACAGTTTATTGATCGTGAGACTGGCAATTTCCTGTTGTGTTGAACACGTGAGCATCAGTAAAGACAAACGTCCACCTTGAGCGTGAAATTAATCAGGAACAAACAGCAGATCCGGATGTCTTCAGCGATCGATCCTGGTTTGACATGACTTGCAAATATTGACAGAAATCCGGATACGTGATAATTACCATTTTATACAGATTACATAAGGCCTTTGCCTTTCTTAACAGGAATAGGTTTCCAGCGAATGTTTTGTTTTTCTGCGATGAGTCCCATGTCTACCGTATACTCTACCGTACACAAGCCGCCAGATGTTTTAAGGTGGCGTCAAAGTTTAAGTGGCTTAACCCGTTCCTTCCAACTGTCGACGAAGGTGGGGATGTTGTTTACAAACAACCCAGGTCTTAACCTTTGAAACATGATATTAAGGGGCTGACATATATCTGATTAAAGAAAGGTCAGTTGAAAACAGCAGCATGCCTCATAATTACTTCAGATTAAATTTTTTGTTGGAGTGAAGTGATAAGAATTGTTTTAATTGCCCTTTGGCCAACAAGTGTCAGGAAATACATGTATGTATATATAAATGTACTTTCACAATATATAAATAGTTTCTTTGAAAAAATGTAGACTTTTAATATAAAACATTATTAGATGAAAGTTGAAAATAATACAAACAACTATGAACAGTTGCAATGTCGATGCTGTAAATGTACAGCAAATATGCTTTATACCAAATGTCTACGTTGTTCATTGTCAACACCAAACCTCAGTCCTTCTCCCACTCCCCATCCCCCATCCTCCGCAACTGAAAGGTCTGCAGCAACATCTGGTTGTGTATTTGGTTCACATGCGACCTGGACCATTGGAAGTATTGTATAATGCCAACGGTTGAGGGTGTACCACACAATCTTTTCAGTCATACTTAGATTTCAGCCACCCGTCGTAGCTACAAAAAAACATGGTATTCACATTCAAACGTAAAATCATGTGTTTGAATGTCAATATGTGTTTTAACAGGGACTGTTAAATATATTGATATATTGTTAATCACACGATTGCAAACCTGTTACCCTTTTGTTCAGGAAAATTGAATGCAAAGAAGGATTAATAGTGTTTAACAAATGAAATATGTACAGGTAAGATGTTTGGAATAACCGTTTATACCAATGGGAATAAGTGTATACGTTTCGTCTAATATTCCAGTTTGACATGTAATACACACTACATATATCAGATATATAGAGGTTATGTGTCAAGTGTGTTTTCAGATGGTAAATATCGTGTATTTGAAATGTACATTTATATTTCGGGACCGTTGACAGACTAAATAAATACATTTTGGTGTGTTTTCCTAATACAGGATATTTACCATCCCAAATGACACTCGCGTGACAACCTATTTTAAACATATTGTCATAGTGAAACTACATATAGGCAAAATACCAATTGCCTGCTCATATTTGTTCCACTTCGGTCTTCCCGCTAGATTCATTGCCTTTTATAAAAGGAAAGCTACTCTAATTTCTGAGACAGTACGTTGTTTGTAGTCTACCTGGCCTGTCATAACATAACTGACTGTTGTAAGATGTCCACACAGCGATACAACGAAACATGGTAACAATTCGTACATACATGTATGTTGGCCAAATCGAACTATTTAAATCAAATTGAGAAAACTGAAGCCGTAGAGGTCTGCGAGCACAGATATAGAAACTGATCCCACTTGTGTCCTCGCTAAATTTCCTGATTTAACTTTTAGTATCAGACTTTGTTTTGGATGATGATAAAACAACAGAAAATGAATCGGAAATGAACTTCCACCGAAACAGAAAGGTGTTTATCTAGCCGGTTCTGACTGTCAGTGTCAACGTCGCTATATGGCTGAAATAATGCCGATGCGGCGATACATTTTAACTCACTCTCTCACTCACTCAGTGAATAATGAACCAGTTGAGTTGCACGATGACATACAAGTCAAGATGCATGTAGTGGGACCCCGGAACTGCTGTAACCAAGATATATTCCTCCTGAACCTTTGGCGTCACATGCTTTGGCTCTTCATGAGATGGTGATGTGTAATCATATTCATCTTTGCACCTGTGACATCCCAACGATGCGACTGCTAATGAAGGTATTATACCTTCTACACGTTGAGAATGATTTCCACCAAGAAGACACATGCAAACAAACACATGCAAAGGCAGCTCTGCTCCTATGAAAAACTCCAGGAACATAAAGTACAAGTCATATTATGATATTAGATCGGACATTATTCTTGTCACGAGTGCGTCAAATGCCCTCCACATACCTTCTTTGAAACTTTTTAAAAGCTACACAGTATCACTCTGTTTTACACATATCAAGTCTAACAAACTTCATATATTCAGTTTAGTAGCAGTTGTCTGTAGGGAAAGGTAAATGTAGCTGTACCGATGTGCCGTCATGGAATGTCAAGTTCACCTGCTTGGCATTTACGTAATTAACATAGCCTACTTCAACAAAACTGCCAATAACCCCTATCAGTAAATCACAAAAAGAGTTTAGATCAATCCAACAAAGCTTTTCATCCTTCTTAGCAACAGAGCCAGGAGTAAAGAATCGGTGACATTATACAGCAATAAAGGAATCCCTTTGAAGTTGACTTATCAGTGCTTCTTCTAAAACCGTTTTGATGAATGCAGAGACTATTAAAATAGATAATGGATATTTAGCACATCAATTACTCGTATCACGTATGACCCAAACACGTATACATAAATCTCGATTTCAAACCTGGAATAGATTGTACTTCTATAGTTGAACAAGGGTTTGTTGTTGAATTGTTTTTGAATGCAGGTAACTTGTCCGAATGCGCTCCTGTTCATAATGTGTGACGTTTCGTCACGAATCGTTCAGAAAATATACAATGGGTCACTTGAGTTTATATGTTCGCAGAACCAGCTTTTGTTAACTGACTTTGGCGTGGGAATAGGGATGCAAGATGACACTGACATGCATAAGAGCTGCTTGGGGCAACTATGGGGGGAAATTATAGCTAGAAGGAAAGGGGGCGACGAGAAAGTGTTCTTGTTGGTGATAATACAAATATTTGCTAATACATCAGCTAAAATTATGTGATTTAACCGAACTCACTTATATATTACAAAGCCAGGGTATAGATCACCATCCAAGAAATGCACTGAACGTTTTGTATGATAATGGGTATATGTAAAACATGAAATAAATCTTGGCTCCATCATCATTACTGTGAATGCTAGAGATCCTAGTGATTGTGACATATGAGACAACATAACAGCAATGGCACACAGTGATTATGTGGTGCAGGATGTGTCTGCTATTACTTGGTGACTGAATGGGGAGAGCCTGAGCTGACGACCCAATACATCTTTTTGTTGCTGCACCATGTGGCGAAGCTTTATGACAAATGGCATTGGCTGCATGTCATGGACACATCTTTTTCTGTATTGTACGTAAACTGCCGAGCAAAAGATAGCATATACTCATATTTGTTTATGGTGGCTAAAACTAAAACAAACAAGGAATTGTTATTTGATGGTGGTGTATTTGATACGGGTATCATGTGCAATATTACCTGCATCATGTCAATGAGTATCGTACAACAGGCGAAGGTGTTCGGCCTAGCAACGTTTATAATCTTCTAGTCAAATGCAAATTTCAAGTGTACACTTTTTCTTTGCCCGGCAGTTCAGTTTCTCTTTGACTCTATGGACAATAGGGATGGCATGGCGTGCGGTTAATCTTCGTCTTGTTGCCCACATGTCCAGCAACTATGCCAGCAAGGTTGTTGAAGGACGAGATAGCATACGGACCCTTTTTGCCCAGAGAATCTGCATATTTTTAGATAGTTAGGAAAGTTATCAGCAGCGTCATTCCAAAAGACATTTGAATATGGTACTTGTTGTTACCCTGCCTTTTGCTCGACATTAAGGGGATAAAACAAGAACTGGTCGGCTAAGAGTCAGAATACTGTGTCAGAGTTCGGCATCCATGTTAAACTGTTACATGGTATATGAGTGGGCGAGCACTATAAAACCGGCATCAGTCCGGACTAGAACAAGCAGCCACACCCACACGTACATATACCCATGAATGCACTTCCCTATCTGTGGAATAATCATGGACAAGACGTTAAACTCCATTTCCTCTCACCCCATTGACGTGTTATTGTGGTAAGAAGCGGATTAAATGATCGGTTGGTCAGACGGAACACGACGGCGTGAACGTTCTTTTGTTTGGTCCAGACTCGATTATGGAAACTTTGGTGGTCGTTTTTCTCATACAAAACACAGGATTAAATCCTCAGGTATACTAATGGTTCAGACATCAGACATCGGCACCAAATTGATACATATGTGCACAATACTCTTTAGACATTTCAGTTGGTTTATATTTACACTTCTGTCAATGATGACACCCATGGACTCATGAGCATCCTAATATCATACCTTGCTCCTTGAATACATGTATATGCGGCACACAGCTGTTCTGGCTGTTGTACGATCGCTCCTGTTTACAATAAGTAGTTTCCTTTCATTTCAATGGTAGAGATTGTCATTTTACATTTTGTTCACCGTTCTTTTTATCATGTGATTTCAAGGTCTCTGGATATCCAGTACACGAAACCTCCATGATGGCTGTCAAACGTACATGTGATGATCCTTCATCATATTGATGGTCATTGTGGTGGCATTTGAGTAACTACGTTCTGGAATCTTTGTTGCATTTAGTATTGCTCTTCTAACCTTCTTAACTTGGGTTGTAGGCAGGTATAGAATGGGTGTAATTCATGGACAACATAAGCAGACGACCATGGGGTGTTTAAATTGCTTAAATCAGCCTAATCCCTGCCTAATGCTAAATGTTAAATGCTCCTTTCAGTCATATAAACCCACTGACAGTTCACTATGAAATGGTACACGGTATTACTTAAACACTTCCCCACTCACTCAGATGAGTCAGGATTAATTCAGCCACTCTGATTTTCTTCTATTAATAAGAGAACAAGAACCTGTCCAGGTAAAGTGTGAAATAAATGTCCATATAATGAGTCCCTGCCATGCGAATTTTCTGCAAAAGTTTTTTTTATCTTTGAAGGCACGCAGAGTTACAAACATACTGATGTGTGTTAGGTCGAGCGTATATAGAGTGGATAGATAAGACTCGTGACATTGTGTGTAACGTGTCTGGCAAGTAAGCGGTTTACTTCCACTTGGGAAAGTTGTGTTGTTCATCATATAGTATAACTGATCTCAAATACTCGATTATGTACAGGCCGTCGTTATATAGCTTGAATAGTATTGAGTTCGGACTTAAACAACAAGACCAACAACCACTTACGAATAGTCATATCGCCATGGTATCTGACGGGGAAGAAGTCAAAACAACATTGTCAGGTCACATAGTGTGTCCTGTTATATGTTGGTGGAATGGTGCAACGTTTATTCTTTAGTCACGAGATAAATAATTACAAATAAATACTCCGATTGTTACGATAGTTGTGTGACTGGTTACGAAATTTGCATACGAAATCAACTTGTGATTATTCAGCCTTTGGCTTATCATCTCACTCTACATATCTCTGGTTATGTAAATGTAGCTATTACACTTGGAAATCGTGAATGCAAATGATGTACCAATCTCCCTTTCTCGAATACAAAAAGAAATCGCCAATTACACTCAATAACTGTCATTAATATAGTTAACCGTGACATTAAAAACTCTTCAGGGATATGACTTCTTGCGCTGATCAAAGAGTGTCCCGATCCCTGGGAATCTGAACTCATTTTAACGCAATTCAAAGAGGTACTTGAGCAACCTATATTTCGCTAATACATCTGAAGATCCTCAAAAAACGTCCAAAACAGAGGCTATCCGTCATAACGTAAAGTTCACTTTGGTAGTCTCGTTTAATGATCCTAACATGATCAACCATGTTACTTAGTTCAGGATAAACAGATGCGTCTGCAAGATGTCTAGCTCATATTGGTTAGTAGTCTTGGGTACAGCAGCGGAAATAGAAGTACTCTGAGTAAGAAGACACTAGTCACCGTAAAGTAATAACTATAAACTGAAATGTACATCAATGTATGCGCTCAACTTGATCATCTAATACCACATCCAATTTGGTGAACCCAGAACTATTTACTCATTGCTTTGGAGACGTCCGTTCGTCCGTTTGTTCTTTCGTCCATTCGTTCGTTCGTCCATTCGTTCGTTCGTTTGGGAATTACTGTAAAAATATGGTCACCGTCCTGCGAATGAACCTGTTGTGCGACCAGACATCCTCTTTCTCACATTGGAACCTGTTGTGCGACCAGACATCCTCTTTCTCACATTGCAAATGGAAACCGCATTGTTATTTGGTAATGATATTATTGTTCCTGTGTAATGAAAGGTACTCAATTATTAAAACAACGGTTGATTGCGTTCATTGTTTTGCGTACAAAGAACGTTAAGTGCATCTATTTCCAATCAAACATGAATTCATTTTTTCAGGGAACTGATTCACCATTAGTGATAATGCATTGATGCCTATATGAGATACCATTGTTCTCATAAAAACATGCAACACGTTGCCGAGATAACCTACCTAATGAAAGGGTTTCATTTCAATGTAATGTGTTTCTTAACATGTTCATGTGTATTTGTTAGTTCCATATTACACACATCTTTCTTTCTTCTTTAATGATTGATAGTGTCTAGGTGAATCCATAATTCAGACAGATGAAATAAAAACCCATTGTAAAGACGTGTAATGGTTTACGATGATCGTCAGATGCTTTAACGACTATCATGTCTTTAAGTCCGAAGTATTGTATACGCTTCATTTGGCAATGGTAATGAACCACGTCAATAAAAGGAGACGTTACTGCGCCTACTTTATCAGGAGACTGACTGAACAAACGCAAGGTGTCACATGTGTAATTCAGCATTGGTTTTAATGGCCTTTTATGAGCAAATTATGATTTTAGGATTGATTTGAAACCATGGAACCATGTCCAATTAGAGACAGAGGTCCAGGATTTATTGTTGAAATGTATCAATCTTGTCAGTTTTATGGACATTCAGTAGCTTTGCCAGCATCAGGCATTCATGTTGATATGGTATCTGGAGAGAATCATTGCATGCTAGTCAGTTTTATAAAATGCAACTTAAATTCTTTTGGTTTCTTTTGTGCTGTCTAAAGCAACAAAGACGACTGCATTTCATGAAATAATATGGGTATTATTTGTATGGTTCGCGTTGTGTTTTGTATTGAATCAGTAATGGAGATTTCACAAAAGCAAAATATAATGTCTTATCTTTGAAGTGTGTGCCTGTGTATCTTTGTAGTATGGTAAAACTTAGTTGTGTATACGCTGCAGATGAATCATTTCGGTCCATTGGTTATTTCCGTCTTTAGAAAACAGTATGTACATACGTCTTTATAGATATAGAATTGCGTGGATCGATGCTCATGACATCACTCACTGGATTGTCTGGTTCCGACTCACTTATTTAAAGACCGCCGTCATACAGATGAATAGTGCTGAGTGCGGCGTTAAACAACAAACAAACAAGCAAACCAAACATCCCCGCACAGTGGTGCATATGGATGATCGCAGCAAACACCTGTTATCATCACTATTTGACAATGATTCAAAAACACATGCTCACGAAAAGGTCAGAATCCTACAATCGACTCTGCTTTTAGTGAATATTTCTAATGAATATGGAAAGGGTTTTGTTGCTTTTATAAACAATTATTATTGTTTCAGCCGACGTTATCAAAACTGCTATCTACACGGCACTGCATAATGCATTTCTATTTTGAATAGTTTTTTTTCAAATACCTGAAGACCACTTAAGATGAAATCTCTCAGTTAAGCTTGAATGACATGGCCTGACTGACATTCATCTTGAATCGTTATCAAACATGTTGTAAAGAAAACAACCATAATTCTGCAAATGTCGATCTGCAACACAAATATCAATATTTCAATTTGAAAATCAGTCCATGAAGTTCTAAATATGAATTAATATTGACCCTTCCATGCAAGGAGTATTTCTATACACGTGCGCGATATCCGATCAGTATAATGTATCGCTGACATGAACTTTCGAACGGCATTTCAAAAAACAGAAGCGCGGAAATAATCGGGGAATGTTATGAATTCATTAAGACGAATATCCGCATATTTAAAATTCAATTTCCGTTGTAATGCATGCTGCAGAGGAAGTATCTCCATATTGTAATAGCAGCGTTGAGTGGCCTCGCAACCTGGATGTTAACTTACATTTCAACACCACTGATTACACAAATGTGTTAAAAAGTTAGATCCTTCAGGTCCGAGGAACTGACTCCACTTTAACTGACTTGTCATAATGGTAATATTGTAACGCATTAATGTAGAGACTGGTAACTTAATTGGAAGGGTCACCTGAACATGCAGGGGAGCGGGACAGGGGGTTGTGTCACTGACCATTGGTCGAAAGAACCGTGCAGAGTTGAGTAGAATCAGGGTTCGCCCAAATTATATTTCTAGGTTTGTCAACACCAAACTCGTACTCGTGGGTTTCACCAAAGTGGTAAACATCTATGGCATGCATCACTTCATGATTAGCTCCTACATCCTCCTCCAACGCTGCGATATGCTAAAATAATACCCTAGGGGCGTTAAACACCACTCACTCACTCGATTTTTAACTGTCGATGAGCCCATTTGACCAATTCGGCCAACAATCCATGTTGAACGATGTTATTCGATGAAGGAAATAAAATAATAACTCAATACCCAACAGTGTTTGCTCCATCAAAAATGGGAAATAGTAGTCTAGTGTCTACTTATTATGCAATTATAATATGTATGTATATGGTTTTGAATATGGGCCTAGGGCAGTCATGCAAAAACATTCTTCTTCAACTCGTGGTTTCATCAACATGGTAAACTTAAAAGACCTGCATTTCTTCGGTCATTCCTCCGTCGTGATAACATGTAACTGAAATACTGTTCACACTCACTGAATAGATGACTTCTGAAGACAGAACAATATATGCCTACATGGACATGTAGTTTCATAATGTTTCAAACACAAATTTAAAAAGCTGAATATTTGGCAAGGAAATCACTGTGACGTCTATCAAATGAGATATTCTTGAGAACATTGCCATGACTGCAGCTGTTGCAATTTACGTAGCGTGTTGTTCTATCTTTAATGACGCACTGCTTTGATGCATGTGATTAAAGTGGCATTACTTAAACGCTTTATCAAAATATGGGTGTGTACATGTATTGTACAGCATATAAATTGACAATTTTATTCAAAGTAATTTTATTCTGCAGTTCCGTACCACGACATGCAAATGGTAGATGTTGCTGCAGACTCCGTATCCATTCAAACCATAATCTTACCAAACTGAAAGAAGAAGAAACACAAATACATGCATTAAACAATCCAGGAGACAAGTACAGGTGATGCATCATCTCTCTCTTCACCCTGTCACTCATTTGTCAATTTCTGTAATATCAAATTGAAACTGATTACGTGTGTAACCTTGGAAACATCAATCATAGAAACACACCCTGTGATTGCAGGCCCCTGATTGGATCTAAAGTTATTACTCCATACACCAAAGACTTCGAAGCAGGTCCTTCTAACAACTTGTCCATGATTCTAATTGCAGGCACGTCAGTCAGTTTATATTACCTCCAGGGTCCGGTTTTGCAGAGCGACATCTCTATGGCTGTGAACAAAAGCAACAACGCCATTTCTATAATCCGTTTTCCATAAGAGATGCATGCTAAAAGTCCATTGTGATATGATAACCATGTGTGGATGAAACATTACCAAATAGTGATGACACCAGGTGTTCGCGAAAAAGGTGAGCGATTCCTATCCCTCCGGTGGCACCCGTCACAAACACAAGCAAAGGCAAGCCAATTATTCATCTGAAATAAATCGGGACCATATGTTACAGAAAATGGGAGTTACGACAGTCGTAAGGGTACGACTGCTTTGTGCAACTGGTCCCTCGATCACTATGACTTCTTGACATCAGCTTTAGCTCACTTGCTATTGTTAGGCCTAGAACGTTATGGACTCTTTAATATCATTGTTTATTATTGTAAATAATAATAATAATAATAATAATAATAACAACCTCCAGGTTTTACTCATCATAATCAAACAGCAGACGTAATTCAAAATTAATATATTGTTTTCAGTTTCAACAAAATCAGTAAATGCGCTATCATGTCAACTCGATTGTTTACAGGCAGGAGGGCTGCTGTGCCGCGTCCGGCAACAAAGAAACGCTGTCTTACTTTTTATGCAAATTGGGTGAGTGGCGGGTGTTACCTGTTGAGCAGGACATTATCACCCCTTTGGCGAACACCTGGTGTCATCACTGATTTTCAGTGATCCATTCACATAATGTTGACAGCTATCCTTCCTTACGCCCAAAGGGAATGTGATTCGGTGGAAGATTGGGACTGGTTATTCTCTGGCGATGACGTTTATACTTCCAGACTCTCCTGGAAACGATGCCGCTGTTTAAGACAAGTTCTGGTAATTGTCATCTGATCCCCGGATGATCCTCACATGGGACATCGCTGGGATCAGTCCGCGCTCTGCGGGGCTAATCTTCCCCCTAACCCCAGACGAATAATGTCAATCTAAACTCGTTAGGAATGATCCTCGGAGGTCACACCTGCAACTTAGGGCCGTCCTCCTTCGTGTCAGTTCCCTTGACGTTGTACTGGCACTAAGTGAGACCAGCAATGAGGACTGACGAGATAGGAGCAAACACTGGCCTTTTTTATATCACGAGCTCATGATACACCACCAGTATGAAGCATTACTTAGTATTTGAATATCAATTGTCTGTTCATGTTTGTTACATTCTCATATGTTTGAAGACGTACTTAGGTCTGGTCATTTACCAGACACCAGACACCAGACACCAGAAATAGGCTTCATACATTGCACCAATGTTGGCCATCTAACCCGGATCATTACCATCTAGGCTACCCCACCCCCAGTTCAAACGAACATTGGTATTGACCAGTATCAAAGACAAGATTTTACACATTGCTTTAACCTCCTAATTATACCTTATACGTATCCCATTGGACTATTTATTACATGTAAATACTTATAATGTCATCATCTTACCAGTATACATTGCTTCAACCTCTATTTATACCTTATACGTATCCCGTTGGACTATTTATTTAACACAACTACTTATAATGTCCTCATCTTACCAGTATACATTGATATTCGCTGAATTAATGTGCTGAAGTCACCACTGGGAAAGCTCTCTCCAGTTTTACTGGTATCTTTGATTTGCCCCAGAAGGACTGATTTGAAGAAACATTTGTGTTGACATTTTGGCAACTTGGTCCGAAATTAGTAAGTGTCATTACAATTTGAAGATAACTTCTATTCCGGAGACCCTCAAGCGTAGTCCGATGCGCCGCATGTCGCTGTGAAGAGTTGTTAATTGACTTGTGGCGTGTTGTACTATACATCAGTGACGACGGATGCTGACAAACTCTGTTTATCTGTAAATCCAAGAATGGATATGCTGGTGTCTCTGCAGTCCATATACAGACAGAGACCACGTGTCAGATTCACAGAACAGCGTTTGTTTGTTCTTCACAGGGGAGAACCTCATGAAGCCCTCAGAACAACAAAAACTTTTGGTGACAAATGATTGACAACTGCAATTGGTATTTGTCTTGTGAATTCTTCACCAGCAACTGTTCAGAACGAAAATGACTCAGCGACCAAGAACCACAAAGACCTTCCATTTGAAGAGCATAACTTATGTTAAAACCTGTGACCTAAAGATCCTTTGTCCATCCCCATCCCCATCCCCATCCCCATCCTCACCCCTCACCCCTCACCCCCCACCCCTCACCCCTCACCCCCACCCCTCACCCCTCACCCCTCACCCCTCACCCTCACCCCTCACCCCTCACCCCTCACCCCTCACCAACACACTCCACACTCTCATTTCTACCCCCAACTCCCCATCCTCCCACCGCCCCCCTCATATATCTGATCATCAGAAGGTTTACTTTAATTGTTTTGACAAAAGAAACGCAAGCTGTGCTTTTTTTCCGTGGGGTTGAAGGTAATGAAAATCACAAAGTCATCAAGAAATCACAATTGTTGATGTGAGTAACATCAATCGCTATGTATGGATAAATATTACTGGAACAAAAACAATTCTCATCCGGATCTTCACGTGCCTCTCACGTTGTGAAAAGATCGATAGTACATAATAGAATTTATACAGAACGTAGCTATATGCATCTTCAGAGTTCAATTCCCTGGCCACATCCTAACAAATAACGATGAAGAAGGTATTTGCTGATACCCTGCCCGATGCACGGCATTAAGGGGCTAAAACAAGGACCGGCTGGGTCAGTCAGTATAATGTGTCTGAGTGGCTAGCCATGATCAAGTTCTATAAAACCGGCATAAGCCCTGACTAGTACAAGCAGCCACACACACAATATGAGTGAAATTTCTTGAACGCAACGTTAAATCCAATTTCGCCACCTTCCTTTATCATGTACATATGTGCAATTACATATATGTATAAACTGTCATTGTTCTTAAATATACCGACTGTTACTATTTTATCTTTTGGCTTCAAAGAATACTTCCAATCTTCTCTACCTTGAAAAGTAATTAACGCCACTTCCACGTAAAGATTTGGGAATAAACATCCTGTTTTGGTCTATGTATACAGCTGACCTTACCTCATACGTAATCGCGTTTCGCGGTCCCTTCATCTTCGATCTTTTATGGCTAGAAGAGTGATGTTTGGACGAGAACAAAGCGCAAAGGTCGCTCCATCACACCATTAATTCTGATCAGAGTAGACAAAATGTCTTATTGAGACAGTCGATAAAACTTTGATTCCCTTAACAGAGAATTATTTATCTGTCTTTGAAACGCTGAGACATGTCCATTGGTTAATAAACGTCCGTTCTTTCGATGGAATCAATTAACGAAACAGCGTACACTCTCAAATCAAAAGAAATAGAAAAGAAAGAAGATTGGGATGAAGAGTTTGAGAGAACTCCACAGACTGAGAGAGTATTTCATTTGGTGAGCAAGGATTTACATGCAGACACAACATGACATTTAGAGAAAGTGGGTAAACTGGAATCTTGTTTTCTCTGCCTTTAAACCCAAAATAATGGAAGCAGTGAACAGAATAAAATGATAGTGGGGCCAGATTATTAGTAAACTTCATCACGTAAAAATAACACAAACTCACCAAAACTTGGTGATTGCACATTTGAATGGCAAATGTCCTTTAAAAAGTGCCCAGTGTTTATATACAAGGAGCTGTCGAATGGTGTTTGAAAGAGATTGATATGAGTTTAGAACATTTACTGAAGGATATTTACTTTTTGCAAAGAACATTCAACATTGTATATTATATAATGGATATATGTTGATTTAGATTTCTGCATCATCGTTGATGTTGCAAGACTTCAAGCAGCTGATTGAAAAGGGATAGAAGGAAGAAATGTTTATTTGTTTCTGAAAGGTGCGGGATGGTTCCATCAAGGTGGCCGTTTCCAGCTAAGAGATGAGATGTGTTCCCCTTGATACTGACAGTGTACACATGATCTGGTTGCTTACAGAGTGGAAGATTCAATATATATCAGTATAGCCATGTTCTTGGATGATTGTGCATAAAAAGGATGAGCATGTGATTCATCAAACATATATAGTCGAACCTTGTTGTGTCGAACTTGTTTGTGTCGAATTCCCGGCTGTCTCAATTAAGTCTAAAATCCCCCCGATTTTTCGGACTTTTTCCCAGGTCCCCACGAGTTCGACACAACGAGGTTTGACTGTACATGTCTGCACAAACATGCATGAATCTAGACATTCATCACATTATAATACAAATTATTAATAACATGGTTTTGAAGGCAAACTAAACATACAGATTAAACTTTCACAGATGTGATTAATCGATTTCTCTTCTTGCTGACATTTATACAGCAACTAATTTAAGACATTTACTGTTTTATAGTCTAGACTAATCACCTTCGACTATACCGATCAATGCTGGTGGATGTTATTTTCTTCTTGACCTGCACATGCTAATAGCATGCTGACAAACCTACCTAGCAATATATAGATCTTTATAATAGGAATACACGAGCATGATTGTTCAGTGTTCGTCCGTTTGGGAGATACAGCTATCCATTAGTTAACTTTAGGGTCATCCTGAGCCAAAACTATATTTACTTGTAATACACCTTCATGGACATAACGAACTGATCAACTGACTCAAAAATATGTATAACAATACATTCACTGATTTCACAGATACTTGTACTTCAAATGTTTAGTTCGCTGTAAGTATTTTGACTGAGGGCTACAACCATTGTTTATCTACAAGTACATTTTAATTTCTCAGCACAAACAAAGAACTTGTTCCGTAAAGCGACCTTATGATTTCACACGACGACTGCCTTAATTCTCTGGATATGTCTGAGTTAAACCATTAATTTGAATAATGTCCTTTCTACACATAGCATTATTCAAAACGACACCTGATACATGTATATATGAAGATAACACATACTCAACTGTAACGGATATCACACATGATGACCTGTAACCAATATCACAGCTAATGAACTGTAACATATCACACATAATGACATGTAACCAATATCACAGCTAATGAACTGTAACTTATATCACACATGATGACCTGTAACCAATACCACAGTTAATGAACTGTAACTTATATCACACATGATGACCTGTAACCGATACCACAGTTAATGAACTGTAACCTATATCACACATGATGACCTGCAACCAATATCACAGCTAATGAACTGTAACTTATATCACACATGATGACATGTAACCAATACTACAGTTAATGAACTGTAACTTATATCACACATGATGACCTGTAACCAATACTACAGTTAATGAACTGTAACTTATATCACACATGATGACCTGTAACCAATACTACAGTTAATGAACAGTAACTTATATCCCACATGATGACCTGTAACCACTACCACAGTTAATGAACTGTAACTTATATCCCACATGATGACCTGTAACCAATACCACAGATAATGAACTGTAACTTATATCCCATGTATTGATATGTAACCAATACCACAGCTAATAAACTGTAACATATCACACATAATGAAATGTAATGAATATTAAACAGTATGAACTGTAACCACAGCACACGAAATACTGTAACCAATACCATACACAATGAACTGTAACCAATACCACACATATATCACAGATAATGAGCTGTAACCGACAGCACACAATGGACTGTAACAGATATCACACATAATAATCTGTAACGGAAATCACACAAAATAAGCTGTATCTTAAACTACACAAAATCAACTGTAACGGTATCACACATGATGAAACGTAACTGATGTCGCATACAATGAAATGTAACTGATCACACGTAATAAGCCGTAACCGATTATGAAGTATGTATGAATAACCGGTATCCACCTCGCCCATCCTCTGTATAATTTGCTCAACATTTGAAGAGGTACTCAGATATGATATCTCGTCCAATATTCGATCGACTCTCAGTACCATGCCTTATGTTCAAAGTCCGACTAAATAGCCTCAAATAATCAGGCACCAGTTTAGATAAGGAAGTACTTAAGAAAAAAGTTTAATCGGTCGGTTATCTCGGAACAAAGCGGAAATTGGAAAGGGGAATGATCCCCTATTTCAACCAATCGTGATTGCGCAGCCAAGTTTGTGATCAGATAACACCTAGGCATAATTATGAATCCCTCAGTTGGCAATTCGAATGCACATCAAGTAAGTCTATAGGTGTCAAAGATGGAAGTGGAAGGTTTTGGCACAGCCGATAAATAGAAAGATAATCACGTTTCCAGAATTCATACATGAATGCATTTGGACAGACAAAGTAACGAAGAGAACACTCCTTAACAACGAGGGAAATTATTATATCTGATTGGAGAACCCTTTTTAGGAGATGACTTCGTTACTTGTGCACGGATATTGGGGATGGTTGTTGTCCTTCATTCCTCTACCTGGTCTTACTGGACAATAATAACATGTCTCAGATATCACTGATGTCACTTTAGTTCCATTATTTATATTCCGTGTAACTCACAATGTAATCTCCCGTTTTGCATGAAAAAATAATGGTATATTGAAAAGAGGAAGAAATGTGCCAAGGACGTAATTGATTGATCATAGATCCTAGAACGCACGAACACGTACCAAGAGAGAGGGAGACAGACAGACAGAGTGAAAGACAGAAAAAATACAGGGAAAGACAAAGAAAGACACAGAGAGACAGAGCGATAAACATCTATCGTTATGCTTCCTGGTTCACACAGAGTAAATAAAGCAGAGTGGTAGTATGCCATCCTTTAACATAGCTGTGCTTAAGTCAGTATTAACCATGAGAGTAGACCCATGAGATCAACAGATCGAGTGTAATAGCTTTCCGTTTTCAGATCTGTATTCAAGCCGTCTCACTTTTTAATTAAACTCGTCACCTCGTTAAAGAAAGTTGTACTACCAGTAAAAGAACAACAAATATTTCAAAACACATAGCGTTGTTAGGATCTAGCTTAACCGATTTCATGTGCGTTCCTGTCAACAGATCTATGCCCTTCCTTACACGTGTTACCGTTACTTCTAATTATATCAAAGAGAAGTGTGGGATCAATCTCCCGTTATGACACTGAACTATTGTTTGTAGCTATTTACTGAAGCGGTATAAAAGAGCCGGTGACATTCTGCGGGAATGGGAGATCTCTTTGAAGTCCATCCATCAATGCTCCTCAAAGCACGGATGCAGCTATCAATAAATTAGGAAATGATAACCTTACAAGTAGCATAAATATATAACCAAAACGTCTCGATTATCTGCCAAACATTCCATTGGACGTAAAAGGCAATATGAATGTTTCACTGAAAATCAGTGATGAAACCAGGTGTTCGCGAAAAGGGTAAGTATGTCCTGCCCTAAAACATATTAAGGTTTGTTCATACGACTTGTCAGCTGTTTTACTTAATCTCATGAAGATCCGAGTTAGAATAGGTCTTCAGCAAACCATGCTTGTCGTATGACACGACTAACGGGATCAGGTGGTTTGGCTGGCTGACTTGGTTGATGCATGTCATCGTATCCCTCCTGTGTGGTTCATGGAAGAGGTCAATGAGAAGATCGGTGGACTGAAAGTTGGCGTCTTGGTGAGATTCAGTGAAGCATAACACATTGAAATCTCAAAGATAAAGACAAAGGTAAAATAAGTATATTGCCAACTGCATTATGCAATGGATAATTACTTTACTGATGAACATTTGACGTTTGAAGTAAGTTGACATATCTGCCTTGATGAATACGACCAATCGAAAGTTAATTGTAGAGGCATAATGAATTTAAAGTATTTCCTTAGAACAAAACGTTCAGAAAATTAAAACTGTAGCTTGGTCCTCGACAAACTGCAAACACGTGATGTATGTACAAGTCATATAAAAAGACTCGTGTTCAAAATGAACATGGGGCGGTTGGGTACACTAGTGTTTAAAGCGTTTGCTCGTCACGCCGTAGACCTGGGTTTGATTCCCGACATGGGTACAATGTGTGAAGCCCAATTCTGGTGCCATTGCTGGAATATTGGTGAAAGCGGCGTAAAACCAAACTCACTCACTTACTCAATGATAATGAACATAAGAATTTGTTTTGTTTGTTCGTTTGTTTGTTGCAATATTCCAGCTATATGACGGCGGTCTGTAAATTATCGAGTCTGGACCAGACAGTCGCCTCTTGCGACAAGCATAGTCGCTTCTTACGGCAAGCATGGGCTGCTGAAGACCTATTCTACCCCGGATCGTCACGGGGCAGCGACTAACTGGATCGTTTGCTCAGGCTCGTTGACATGGTTGATGCATGTATACGTACCCGATTGCGTAGGTCGATGCTCATGATGTCAATCACTGGGTTGTCTGGCCCAGACTCGATATATTTACAGACCACCGTTGAATACCTGGAACATTGCTGAGTGCGGCGTTAAACAACAAGAAACACACTGGTGTTGTTTGAAGATGGATAGATCAAAAAAAGAAAATAATTACTTCATGTTTGGTGGTTTGGAATGCTGGTACCTTATGTTAGCTGTGGCTGGGTTATGCTAAACTCTCTTCACTCCTGGTGAAGGTAGACTTGTGATGACTGATCAGCAGTCTCCAGTGCCTTGTTGTTCGAAGCGTTCGTCAATGAAGACATTAGCCAACTGGGTGTTCATATTGCGATCCTGAGTTAATAGCACTTAACGGTGTTAAGAATAATGGTACCTTGTTGAGGACTGTCTGGAGAGTGGAAGGCCGTGGGTTAGAAGCCGGCCGCGCGATACCAATTGACGTTAAAAGATTGTACTTGTTGTTACCCTCCCTGGCGCTCGGCATTAGGAGGCTAAAACAAGGACTGGTCGGCTCGGAGTCAGTATACTGTGTCTGAGCGGGGTATTTATGTTAAACTGCATCAAGCTATCTCAGTGGGCTAGCGCTGTAAAATGGGCATTGGCCCGGACTAGTACAGGTACGCAAGAAGGCACGCTCGCATGCGAATTTATATAAGTGCAATAATCTAGAACGCGACGTTGAACCCCATTTCACTATAGTCTAACTCGAAGTCCATCTTTTTTTCGTCGGTGTCATTTCAATTTATGAAATTGATAAGCTGTTGTGACCATGTGGTTTAGCAGTGTACCATTTGGTGACCTATACCGAACGTATAAAGTTCTAATCGGCTTTTTCATAGACTATATCGACAACTAGGCTATCGGCAGGTCGATGTGGTCACACGCAAGTTTTATGGGAAAAGGCGTCTTACTTTTGAGGTATCTGATGATATTTTGATCATTCAGAATCAAGCACCCTTCAGTGTCTTGATAGAATTCCCATCAAGGTCCGTTCATTTGGCATTTGAGTATTTAAATATTTCTGACAATTAGGAACTTTAAGCATAAAGTTGTTGGCGAGAGTGGACTTGCCAAACTCTCGACGGCTTGACGTGGCTTTATTTTTAATGATGTGACAGGGCACTGTTACATTGAAGACATTTCGGTTCATTAAAAAATATCGATGAAAATCTTCTTGCTAGTAGTATATTTACTTAATACTTCATCACATCAGTGTTTCTTTGCGGTGGACATTTTATACATAATTGATGCCGTGAAATAAGAACGGCAAGTTCATTGCAGTGCAGTGGGAGAAGATTACCATGCCCTGCCTGTACTTTTCCTTGCCAAGTTACAATACTGCAAGGCGACATGATGGCTGGCAGTTTAATACTTTGGATTCATCCATTTCTGAAGGAGCGTTTTAGTGGAATTATATTGTATATTAGCCTTATCGAGTAAAACTGACTAGATGCATGCCACGGTTAATTAGGAAAGACACGGAATATACTTTAACATTGAATATGGAGTATTAATGTCAGTGGGGTCTTGGAAGGAAATTGTCGTCAGTATCCAGTACTTTTCTCAAGAGCCGTCTAAGATGGATGAAATGAGTCTCGGTGACTTGGCTGTTTGCTCCTGCATCACTGATCGATGCGTGTGCTTTCGATCACTGGTTTGTCTGGTCCAAACTTCATTATGTACATTTAGTCGTAAAATACCTGGAAAATCTTTGATTGTGGAGTTAGTTTTGTTCTCTCGCGGTTGCTGCTTTAACGGTAACTGGGGACTTATTTGTCGTTTAACGCCGCATTCAGCACTATTCCAGTTGTATGACGCTGGTCTGTAAATGATCGTGTCTGGACTTGACAATCCAGTGATCATGACATCAGAGCATCGTTCTGCGTTATTAGGATACGATGACATGCATCGGCCAAGTCAGCGAGCCTGACCACTCAATCGCCTCTGACGACAAGCATAGTCGTCCTTCACGGCAAGCATGGGTTGCTGAAAACCTATTCTAACCCGAATCTTCACGGGTTTACCCAATGGTAATAAAATTGTTGCCGGAAATGCTTTTTTTCTATTAACATACAGAAAATAACTTGGTGTGAAGAAAACTTTAAATATTATGATGTTTAAATATTAAATGTTGTAAATAATCAAAGAGTACAATTTCATCCAACACATGTTTAAAGAAATATCATTTGTTGGTAGGTGAACGATTATTCATTCATATTCAACATTCATGTCTTCATCATTGTAAAAACTTCATGGAACTATTTTGTGTATTTGGCAATATTTGTTTTTCATTTGATGAATGTAATGTGGCTGTGTTTTAAGAAACTCACCAACATATCGATGTTTTCATTAATACTTGAATCACAAGTTTAGTATAATAATGCTTTAGAGTAATTACATATGAGTTCCGTTGGTTGACAAAATATTCGCCATTACTGATACCAATGACATGGTTGTCATAAATAACTCCAAGTAATGAAGCACTGCCTGCAGAACTACATGTACTGTGCAGCACTGGCAGGAGCGATGGTTCTCACACTGCCTGCAGAACTACATGTACTGTGCAGCACTGGCAGGAGTGGTGGTTCTCACACTGCCTGCAGAACTACATGTACTGTGCAGCACTGGCAGGAGCGATGGTTCTCACACTGCCTGCAGAACTACATGTACTGTGCAGCACTGGCAGGAGTGGTGGTTCTCACACTTAGTACAGAACTACATGTACTGTGCAGCACTGGCAGGAGCAATGGTTCTCACAATTGTTCCGATAAGATTGTGTTAGTGAGTGAGTTGGGTTCAGCGTCGCTATTAACAGTATTCCAGTTATATCACAGTGTGTCAGGTAAATGTGGGAGGAAAGCCCAAATCCCTCTGTACAGATAACGTTTTAAACGTGTCAAGTGGTACATCTCACGTTCAAAGTCAGCGCCATCCCAAAGGCGTTACACTACAGTTTCATAATATATACCTATCGAACTATCCATTATAGTATTAAGGACTTAATTCATTGTAGGAGTCAGTTAAAAGGTTGCACTGACAACCTAAAGGTCAGTTGCTTTTGTTTCAAGGCAATAAACCTTTCACGTATTTTCCTGTTTGGAACAATATTGAATATAATAAATTGTTATATAATTCGTTCAATTTATCCACAACCTGCTGCTAGAAAGTGACATTCACCAAGAACACGAACAAGATCCGAATGCCCTTTTATCCTGGATTTAAACCAATATTGACAAAAGTCCGGCCACGAGATAATTGTAATATAAGCAAGAGAACATACAGAACGTTTCAGCTCTCCACTGGGATTGGTTCCATAAGGGTGTTTGCCTTACTGTAGTGTATTTCATCTCTCCTGTTTGCTATTATATAAACAGAAAGCAGGATTTAGAGTTCCGAAAGGCTTCAAAGATCAAATAGCTTAACCTGTATGTTAAACGGCTGCAGGAATGTTTTTAGAGAACACTTAGTCCTTCAGTTTGAGGGACTAGATTGATATCTTTGAACTCAACACTGTATATATAACTTGTCAGATGGAGGTAGCTACAATCTTTATTCTGGAACATAAAAAGGCAAGGAATGTTTTGGCTTCACAATTATTTAGAAATGTCTGTTTGGGAATGAAGGCTATTGATGAATGTGAGACCACCTGATGATTTGAGACCACCTGGTGCGAAAAAATATTGGAAAGACATGATTGTGATTGTTTATAATGAGATTGTAATATTTGAGGGGAATGTTGGTTTCTGGTTGATAACAGCATTATAGCTGCTCCAGCGTTATAGCTCCATCTTCATCTCGCACAGGCCACCTGTGGCGTATAAAGGGACACTTTATGACTTTTCCTGAATGATATTTTCCTTTGTTATCTGCGCTCATTTTTTCATTAACTTTATTTATCATACAAATAAGGTAACATTAAAACCAATCATATAGATCTATATTAATTGTCACGTTTAATCCAATATAAATATAAAACACAAATAAGAAAAAATATTAACAGCCAATTATTATTAACATATGCATAGAGAGATTGTTACTTGCCATTACTGATACCAATGACATGGTTGTCATAAATAACTCCAAGTAATGAAGCACTGCCTGCAGAACTACATGTACTGTGCAGCACTGGCAGGAGCGATGGTTCTCACACTGCCTGCAGAACTACATGTACTGTGCAGCACTGGCAGGAGCGATGGTTCTCACACTGCCTGCAGAACTACATGTACTATGCAGCACTGGCAGGAGTGATGGTTCTCACACTGCCTGCAGAACTACATGTACTGTGCAGCACTGGCAGGAGCGATGGTTCTCACACTGCCTGCAGAACTACATGTACTGTGCAGCACTGGCAGGAGTGGTGGTTCTCACACTGCCTGCAGAACTACATGTACTGTGCAGCACTGGCAGGAGCGATGGTTCTCACACTGCCTGCAGAACTACATGTGCTGTGCAGCACTGGCAAGAGTGGTGGTTCTCACACTTAGTACAGAACTACATGTACTGTGCAGCACTGGCAGGAGCAATGGTTCTCACAATTGTTCCGATAAGATTGTGTTAGTGAGTGAGTTGGGTTCAGCGTCGCTATTAACAGTATTCCAGTTATATCACAGTGTGTCAGGTAAATGTGGGAGGAAAGCCCAAATCCCTCTGTACAGATAACGTTTTAAACGTGTCAAGTGGTACATCTCACGTTCAAAGTCAGCGCCATCCCAAAGGCGTTACACTACAGTTTCATAATATATACCTATCGAACTATCCATTATAGTATTAAGGACTTAATTCATTGTAGGAGTCAGTTAAAAGGTTGCACTGACAACCTAAAGGTCAGTTGCTTTTGTTTCAAGGCAATAAACCTTTCACGTATTTTCCTGTTTGGAACAATATTGAATATAATAAATTGTTATATAATTCGTTCAATTTATCCACAACCTGCTGCTAGAAAGTGACATTCACCAAGAACACGAACAAGATCCGAATGCCCTTTTATCCTGGATTTAAACCAATATTGACAAAAGTCCGGCCACGAGATAATTGTAATATAAGCAAGAGAACATACAGAACGTTTCAGCTCTCCACTGGGATTGGTTCCATAAGGGTGTTTGCCTTACTGTAGTGTATTTCATCTCTCCTGTTTGCTATTATATAAACAGAAAGCAGGATTTAGAGTTCCGAAAGGCTTCAAAGATCAAATAGCTTAACCTGTATGTTAAACGGCTGCAGGAATGTTTTTAGAGAACACTTAGTCCTTCAGTTTGAGGGACTAGATTGATATCTTTGAACTCAACACTGTATATATAACTTGTCAGATGGAGGTAGCTACAATCTTTATTCTGGAACATAAAAAGGCAAGGAATGTTTTGGCTTCACAATTATTTAGAAATGTCTGTTTGGGAATGAAGGCTATTGATGAATGTGAGACCACCTGATGATTTGAGACCACCTGGTGCGAAAAAATATTGGAAAGACATGATTGTGATTGTTTATAATGAGATTGTAATATTTGAGGGGAATGTTGGTTTCTGGTTGATAACAGCATTATAGCTGCTCCAGCGTTATAGCTCCATCTTCATCTCGCACAGGCCACCTGTGGCGTATAAAGGGACACTTTATGACTTTTCCTGAATGATATTTTCCTTTGTTATCTGCGCTCATTTTTTCATTAACTTTATTTATCATACAAATAAGGTAACATTAAAACCAATCATATAGATCTATATTAATTGTCACGTTTAATCCAATATAAATATAAAACACAAATAAGAAAAAATATTAACAGCCAATTATTATTAACATATGCATAGAGAGATTGTTACTTTTATCGTTATTTTTTAATTGGAGTTTCATAAATCTAACATGATACACACACATACTTATAATCTCTCTATTATTCAAAATCTGAGATTAGAAATCGAGAAGAAAATGTTCAGCATTGAAAATAACATCAGGTGAGACCACAAGGATAAGATGTTTAATCGTTTAATCGTAAACATTGTCGAAGAGTAAAAAAAACCAGAATGATAACTGTATTTTAAAAGATATACCAGAATGCTGAACTGTGAAAGCACGTGGCCACTCGCACATGCAGCTTGCTCTTTGACATGTTGACAGGCCTTTCATGAGCTGATATCAAGAGTATTCTAAACAAAACACAAATCACACGTACGTTCAATATATAGAAGAACAACACACTGAATAAATCACAAATGTCTCCTCTCATACACGTTTAGCTCTTGATGCTAGTAAATATGTCTACGTCATTGTTAATTCCGCATAATTTACCCATGTCCCCATGGCAAATGACTACAGTCGTCTTCCTCTGGTTTGTTTGTTTGTTTGTCAAGGATGCCATTTAAACCTCTCGGCTCATTTTATTATGACAAATATTGGCATAACAATACGGGGCAGTAGACAGTGATCCCATCTGTGAGCATGATCCAACCGACTTCTATCAGTAATTAATTGGACACTGACAATTAGGACCAATTACGCCATCATTTTAATGTGGTTCAGATGCTGGTGAATCCTCTCTTGGACACGGCATGGTTCTTACGTCTGGTTGACGTCGTCTGTCATGTTGATTTTTCCAGAATTTTGCTTCCAGACGTGTTATTTGGCTTCCCATTAAGGTGACATGTACAAAGAAAGATTTATTTTCGATTTTGACTTATTTCAGAACGCCGGATGTGTAGCTTGATTGACGTCGATAAAAGAACCTTTATTTAACAATGGATAGGTTTCAGAGACCCATGCTTGTCATGAAAGGCGACCGCCGTCAACAACTGGAATATTGCTGAGTACGGCGTTAAACAAAAACCAACTTGCCCTGTCATGCCATCGATATGCCGTGGATACTAGTTTAGCTGACCAGACAATACAATGATTGATATCATGAAATAGATTCATGCCATCAGGATACGATGACATGCTATCTACAAAGTCATCAAGCCTGACCACCTGATCCATTGTTTAGGCATCCGACGACCTACATCAAACAATAACATGTACAGGCGCGTTTATACGTTTAACCTCGATTCCACCCAGGACAGTCATCATGCGTGTTTTGTGTATGAACACTATCAATCAAATCCTGCTGAATCGACATCTGTCGACCTGAAATATACCTAATGTCTCTACAATAAATTGAAAACGATTAATTTCCGCGTTTTGCGAGAACCTATGGGATTACCTTTGCCTTAACTTTGCCCCTTTTGCTTCTTTTATAGTTCTCCGAGTAATAAATCCTACCGATCATGATAATATCTGCTTTTATCATTTATCGGCTGATTCCTGTACAAGCAAAGAGTCTGTTTTCAGTGCAGAGTAATATCATCGTTTCAGGGAGATAGCGCGATATTCATGGGAAACAAGTATTTAAGACAAATGACGAGAGCCTCAATTCAATGATTGTGGCTTCAAACTTCCACGTCTGACCACCAATTCCAATTCTGCGTTTTGGTTTTATTTCAAATTCGTCCAAGTTTGGACTTTTTACTCAGCTGAATGCTTAATATGTTGACATGCTGATTGTATTTTATTATGTGCAGCTTCTTATCTCCAGAAAAGTATTTTGTAAATAATTCGAAATATTAATTTTAAGAAACAAAGCTTATTAAATATAATTATGCCAGCTACTTTCTTTCATGGCGCCAAATAAAAATGTCAGACGTATCTGTTGTAGGGTAAAGAAGCTTTGTTGTTGACGCCATGCTGCATTAATGGTTATGATCTTAGCAGACTGAAAGCTACATCCATTATGATCAACAGTTTCGTAGATCAGATAATGTTCATGCCGTTTCTACGAAGCTTTCATAGAGCGTCATATGACTCTTGTTTTAGTAGTTGTTTGATCAAGGTCACAACATTCAAGGTCATAGAAAAGCTTTCAAAAAGTTTTATGGCGAACATGTGGAGGATATTCCACATCTGAAGCATCAATGACAAAAACGATGTCCGATGCAATTCCCTGTTTTAACTTTTCAAGGGGAACAATTGACTTGGCTTTGCACGTGTTTGTAATGGGTGCCATCGTCGGGGCTGGATACGCTCACCCTTTCGCGAAAACCTGTATAATCACTATTGGATAGTGATACAGAGTGATTGGAGAGATTTGTTCTTAATGTGGAAAGGGTTTTGTCGTTTTTCCTTGCTTATCATGGCGGCACAAGAAAGGCCATGTGGCGCTGTTGGTGCAACATGGTCGCTAGCAATCATGGTGGCCTAGCTTTGGTTGCTGGAGATCTATAGCCCATTTATTTTTATTTTTGTCGTTGACTAATAGTTTATTCTTTTGATTGTACTAATACATCTGTTATGCTATGGTTATTGTACTGTCTATTGACACCAGGTTTTATGCAGGTTAAATATACATGTACATATATCTTTTTAATGTAAACCTTTTTGTCAGATATTTGTCGTTGATATTAAGAACGAGCAGATTTCAAAACGTGCGACTTATTTGATACATAAGATTTCACACGTGATAATCAGTCTCTGCACATTTACACATACGTTTATTGTCATATATATCGTATATATGCATATCTAAATCCATTTCTCAACACTTACATTCGAGGTGATCAGTTGTCTTCAGTACATACATGTACATGTCGAGTGACACTCTTCTGCTCCGTCATGCCTCTAGTAAAATACTTGACCAAAACGTCTTGCACGACGAACTAAAATAGCCCAAAATAGGAGGAATGTACACGTGCGAAGTAATTAGCCTATTGCACCATGAGCACACATCTGTATCCAAACCCCTTGAAACAAGAGGGTATTATTATCATTCATTGTAATCTATTAACTGACTTAATGAAAGTAAGGTAAGTATGTGTTTTACTGGACACCTTCTGTCATTTTGGTAAGGATGTGCACGAGCTCCTTTCTTAGTATTAATTCCCTATCCGATCACCTTTTCGTGAACACATGGTATCATCACTATTTGATTCATAAATACACGTTCATGATAAAGTCGGAATCGTACAATCGACTCTGATTTTAGCAGAAATGTAGGAATATGGAAAGGGTTTTGTCACCTTTATCTAACTGGTTTCAGAAGACATTATGGCCACCTTGCTGAAACAATAATGGTTTCGAGGTCTTGCCCACAAAACACCGACGTGACAGAAATGCATTCGTCAGTGTAATGTCTTTGTTTTCAAATGGTGGCCCCGATTGATGTCACCAATGAGGTTGCTGCACGCCATGATGAAACCTCTCTTTCTGAGTAATGCTTTTATGTTGAGGCTCCAATGTTTTATGTTTTGGAAAAGGTTTGATATTCAATTTCGAGGTTTCATCATATTACACCATACAAATGCAGGCAGAGTAATTTTGTCTGCATATTTTCACCTTTTTATCGACCTATCTTTTTCAAATAGTAGCGCTATATCACAGGCATCAAACAAACATGGCGGATAGGTGGACGATGGGTTCCTACTTTGAATTTGTTAATTTCACTTTTGTCTTCCGTCGAACTAACTCCTTCACTAGCTTCTAATTCCTGGCATGCAAATCACCAGTTTGTTTCTTAAAGCATCTAGTGTATATGAAGCTGGCAATATATACTACTCAAGGATTGCTAAGAATCATGAAGGCATATTTAACAAGTGCCACACAGTGCCAGCAACCAGTATGTGGCAAATAATTGCTCGACATTAAGGGAAAGCTAACTATGGGAAAGTTGAAGGCATCCCTCTTGTCATACAGACTTGTTTAGACTTTGTCACTCTGAATCTTTATGTGTAGATTTAAATATGACACAGATGAGGCGGCCTCACGGATCTCCTTTATGTCCAGGTTAGGGGGTACATCAGTGGAAGGAATTGGCTATATGATGGTTATTGAATGGTTATTAACTTCATGTAAATATACATGATCCGGCCAGAATAGGTCTCCAGTGCACTATGCTTTCAGTTTGAGAAGGCGAATGAAGATGGTTACGTCCTGTGTGGGCGTGGTGTCAACCATTGACACAGGCTGTAGGGCCACACTATATGACAGTTGCAGGTTGAGTGATGTACTCTTTGACATGTACACGTATCGTATTAACAGGTCCCACTTTGTAGTACGTAGGGTTTTCACCTCTTTGAACTGTTACATGATTGTGCATCGTAACGGTGGAGGAAAGGGAAAGTGAACCAATCCGAATACTTTTACCATGAGGCACGAGAACGGTTTTGGCGCTAACAAAGCAAACACAGGACAAGTCAGTGATAGGACCCTAAAATCAGCAAGTAAATCCATGCTTGGTAAATTGTCAGTCAGATTTTGATCCTTGAAAAATGCAGCCGTGAGGATTGCAATTTAATCGAAAACTTGTTTTACTTATAAAATCATTTCATTCACTTTTTGTGTTTGCTTTTCTTATTTCATCACATAATTTAAATCTACTTTTTACTTTCCTTAGCGCTCTTTGGATTCAAGATACTTTTTATTTTGTACTTCTTAAATCAATTTCACAATAACTCACACAATTTGTCTTTCTCTTTTTCCTAGGAGTATTGAAGGGGCTCATTTTCAAATCTTACTTCTACACATCATCCTTGGTGACGTCTGGGTACCAGTGTAATTATTCAGTTTTCTGCATCAGCTGCCAAGTCTTCGCTACTTTGCCAATATGTCATCGACGCAATTCCAAGTTAGGTGCAGCATAATAATTGGCCTATCAACGTGTCATGTGTATTTTTCTAGCCAGATGGATTATCTGCGCAGCGGTGTTATTCAGTATGCATCTCATTATGCATTTCATATTTTTTGTTCTTACAAAAAATGTAAGGGGGCCATGCTCACAGTTCTGTTTCCCATTTTCTGCTTGTTCCAGATTTTGTATTCCGTATCTTGGTCATTTATCCGTGTAATTTCAGTCACCATCAAAGTTTACAACACATACATGTCTATACACAATATACTTTGTACTGACATACACAGCGGTTGTGTTAGGTGGACTTGGATCAGATTTGTGAAGAGGTTTCTTGTCACTCAAAATGTGTATATACGGATCTAGCTGCAAAACAGATGTAACAGCTCCGCTGGTCTCTTTTACTTATAGTTCAGGGTAAATCAGTGTAAGGGAAGTGGCTGCTTAACCATTATAGAATAATATCACATCGTCAGAATTCCTGAAGCTGGAGTTCTTCTTGGCCACGTATGCATTAATAAACAGAAGGGCAAGGAGGGGAGGGAATGTGGTGTCCATGGGGGTGTCCACTTCTTTCCTAATTGTCATGCCTCTCCTATAATTGTTAGATGACATACAAGTTGAGAAAATAATTTGCCATATGCAGCTGCTGTGAACGTTAAACTGTTTGAGGAAAACACATGCATGTGGTTTGTATGTTTCGTGTATGAGTACTCTACCAGGAACGCTTGTCCAGATCGGTGTGGATCCAGCACAAGCGTCACAGAAATACATAGAACTACATGCATGTGGTTTGTATGTTTTGTGTATGAGTACTCTACCAGGAACGCTTGTCCAGATCGGTGTGGATCCAGCACAAGCGTCACAGAAATACATGGAACTACATGCATGTGGTTTGTATGTTTCGTGTATGAGTACTCTACCAGGAACACTTGTCCAGATCGGTGTGGATCCAGCACAAGCGTCACAGAAATACATAAAACTACATGCATGTGTGATTTTTAGCTGTTGGTAATGTCATTCTAAAAAAAATATTCCGTAATGCTTTGCTGAACAAATAAAACGAATTATTACTAATGATATATTGGGCAATAATGAAAATGCTATTCGTTAGCTAAATGCACCTTTATATAAAGTTGCAAAATTTCTTAGATCAAAGCAGTGGACGCTTGCATAAAGTTGGAGGCCAAAACGCTGCTGGCCCACGCAGTGTAAGGCCAAGTCTGGCATTTGTTATCTCCCCTGATGTTGTATTATCCCTGTGTAACTTATTCCCTTTGGTCAAGTCTGGCTCTGTTCGACTCACCTAATTATAGTCATCGTGAAGTCATATGGCACCTTTTCATCAACTCTCATCAAAATGTAGACTTTCTTCGAATGCAATATAACAAGGGACATTTTCTCTCTAGGATAGAATAGGTCGGTTAGTTTTACTGTCTGGACATCACGGCATTATAACCGGTAGGTGATCGATAGACGATGGCGATCACATTGACTTCTTAGCGAATTCAGTTCAGAATTTGTAATGCTGACAGCATGCCCTTCACAAACAGAATCTGGTAGAACCAAAAATGTGTCCTGTTCTTGTGTTTCTAAGGTTAGTGTGTATGCCTGTTTGTGTGTCAGCAATGTTTACATTGTAAATCTGTATCCCTTAGAGTCCCCTCATTGATAATACAGGAGTGAAGGAGGTTTGATGAGATTGTGTTCACCTCCACATTCCACGAAGGTAGATTCCGGACAAATATTGATCGTTTGTGTGTATGTATGCTAACAGGTTTTCACAGAAATTCGTAGAAGGTTGGGGAGGTCAAAGATAAATCTTAACTTTGTTCAACAAAGATCTTTCCGATTACATTAAATCACACCATTCAGTCAAAGGAAAGAAAGCTATAATTCATTATAAACTTGCGGTTCGTGGCTTGATCAGCATAAACAAGTCAATAAACCCGCAATATCCACACGGGTTTAAGCGCTGAACGTGTATTGATAGGTGGTGATTTATTGCCTCAGCAGGTCAGCCTGACCACCGCTGACGTCCAGAGGGCAAGATTTATATAATAGCGCCACGGGGACGACCTTATAAACTAGTCGTCGTTAGGGTCAACCCATAGCCACTTACTGACTCTTAATATCGTCCCCATAACGTGAAGTAGTTTGGATTCACTCAAACGGTGAAATTATGGGACATGGTCACTATCATTTTCTTACGCCTCGCTTGCAGTGCGATGTTCATTGAAAGTGCCCGAGTTATTATCAAGGCTATAATTCAAGACTTTTACCCCAGTATGAAGTTTTTAGCTGCCTGTACCGTCTTGTCTGGGGAATATTCACAACCAGTACCGCAAAGAACGTTTCAATAAACAACCTCATAGAAAGACATTTCCCTTATATTCTGCCATTGGTCATTTCCGCTTATTTCCTTGGTGGCGACGACACCGATGGAGACTGAAGGGCTTGCTTGAGCTGTCGACCTATTATGTAATATACATGCATTATGTTTCATGGCTAAAGTTGTGCGTGTATTTTCCTCACGTACTTGATTGACGTTTATCGTTTAATGGGCGCAGCAGTCTACTTCACTTAACTATAGGTGAACAGTTTTTGTGGGTCTCTTACATTTTCTGGTGCCACTGTGTGTATCAGTAATGCATTTTCTTTACTCTTCAGTGAGTCTACAACTTCTTCAACACCTAAACTAAGTTCAAAGGACGCCATGACGTATTACTGATAAAGGCATTCAAGTGAAGGTGTATATATCCAGATGTTATCACATACAGCACGACATCCATTTCCATAATTAATTATCATACCCCCAGTATTGAAAATCTAATTAAATTTAAATTGAATGTGATATCTACTTTCTTGACCTTATTTCATACAAAAGGGAGCAATTTGTCTGGACATAGGACGCCTTCAGTGCCACTTCGTTTCAGGATAATATCTGCCTTACAGAAGAAAGGTGTGGACTAGAATGCATTATAAAATAATGAAAATACTGAATCGTCTTCATAAGTTCAATCATGGTTTACTGTGACTATTTAATTATCATAGCAGCTGCAAAAGACTAAAGAGGTATGTGACAAGTCAATTCCTGCAAATGGATTCAAGTCCTTCAAAAGCAACGCTACCCGTGAAGATCCGGGTTAGAATAAGTCTTCAGCAACCCATGCTTGACGTAACAGGCAACTATGCTTGTCGTAAGAATCGACTCCAGAACCTGTCATGTATATTTCATAACCATCACCTTTTTGGTTTTGATATCTTTTTATCACAACCATTCAATTACTTCTGGTTCATTTGTCGTTCTTAGTCTTTCATCAGGTGTAGGTTATATGTACTGGGTCCAAGTTCAATGTTCCACAATAATACTGTCTTCTTCAGTATGACACGTTTTCAGTCTTGCTTCAAAGACTACCGCTGCACTTCTTTATATTGAAAAGACATCAACAACGCTTCACAAACATGTTTTAAGAGATAGTTCCTTTGTCGTTCCCAACGTATACACTTGACGTGCCGTTTCATGAAATCTGATTTCATGCTTTAATCGTCAAAGGGTGGAACCGTGCTTCTTTTATTAGGTACCGAACAGACGGGAACAAAGTAAACAGGTTGCAATAGGACACCGTCAGTTATTTGAAGCAGAACAAACGTCTCCTTGAAGCAGTCAAAAGGAGCTTGATTTCCCCGAAACTGAACAGAATTCGTCTCTGGAACTCGTTTATTAGTAAATAAAGGCCGGTCCCTCTCAGTAGTCAATTAAACAGCACGCTAGATGAGTCTTGCCTGGTACGCAAGCAACAATGAGAAGACCTTGAAATGAATCCTCTAGACATATGCAACTACTTCCGTGAATGGCACCAATTTGGACAAGCCAACCACAAATATATCTCCGTATGGCGTAGCCTACAGTGTGTATTACGTCCGTATTCAATTTCAAATATGTTTCAAGCAGAGACTGATAGTTTTGATTATGCATATGTCGGGGAACACAGATATGAAATAAGTCATAAAGAAGAAAATAGATGCTGTGAGGATCAACGAAAAATATTGTTCTTCTTCTTGTAAGAGAGTGTTCTCGAGTCTATTGCCTTTCAAAATGCACAGTATATTTATACTTTGCGTGTAATGCAATCTGTGATTAGATCATTACTCTGCTAAAGTATGAATAATCAATACTGCATATGTCATTCCCATTTTTCCCACTCTTGGTCATTGCCTTTGTCATCTTCGAAACAGTGCATGTCTTTCATGTACCGGAATGACAAGATTATGATTACAGATGTGCCATTATTATCAAGCTGTTTCAAGAAAACGTGCGCATATTTATAAATTGCTTATGGCCATTTTTGAATTTTCTTTTCTGATCTCACAACCTATCGCTAAGATCGTGCCTGGTCCTTTCAAATGAAGTGAATGGTGTTCCACGTTCATGATCCTTGATAAGGATTATACATGTCTTTTCTGTTTGAATTCCTTCTCCTGGGATGATCAGCATGGATCCTACATCAGTCATCTAAACATCATTAAAGTAAATACACGTTTTTACGATGGAAAAGACCACAGATCTTCTATTTCTCTGAGAGAGTATGTCTTGCACCCATGAAGGGCATTGTGTGGCACTGCATCTGACATCCCTTACACTGAAAGTTTGAAGACAACATTATAGCTATGTCATGGATTGAGTCACATGTTTGTAGAGCGTCTGCCCGGAGAGCTGAAGGTCCGAAGTCCCACATAAGTGCAATAATCTTGGACGCAACATCAAATCCCATTTCACCTCACCTGTTTGAGGATAACTACTTGATTACATAACACTTCTCAACACTGGTCCCCACAAACTCAAGTGAATCAATACTTTCACTCTCTACATGACAAGTTCTTAAAAGCAAACAGGCTGAATTTGTACACGGCCCTCCTCCACAAAAAGAAAACGTACAGGTGGATATCGTATGACATTGTAGACTTGAATGGTAGATATTGAGATCAGATAAGTGAAACTACATGTACCTCTTCACTGAAAAGTGGTACTTTTTGAGGCTGCAGCGTCGTTTATACACAATTTATAATATGCACTGTATGACCAGATTTGCACGGGGCTTAGCTACATGTATAGGGCAGAATATGAGATTGATTGTGGTGCAGTATATAACAAACATAACATGATGTTTTATAAAACATATAAACCTTGGAAACATATTATATATAATATTATTTCATCCTGTATAATGTATCTTGGATAGAACTCTCTTTATTGGAAACAAATATTACATATGGTAATGCAGTTTGTTGTAACAAGATGAGTTGATTTGTTTAGGCTTAGTCAATCTAATCATGTATAGTTGATAATATATCAAGCTATCCGTATTCCTCTCTGACCCGCTTTGCATTTATCTGCTGTCTATTGCATCGCTATCTGTTTACAAAGTAGACACAATTTATGGATAACAACGTCTTTAATAACTGTGAAGGAGAAGTTGTTATCCATAAATTGTGTCTACTTTGTAAACAGATAGCGATGCAATAGACAGCAGACAAACAGTCATCCGTAAACTTCTAAGTAATGCCTATGAAAGAATTCTATCCGTTTATTTCAGCAGACGTGTTTCCTGAAACAATCCTTATGATTTGCAATAATGTTTGTTGAAAGATTTCCCTTTTTAGCTGTCAAAGCATTTTCTATGTTATATTATCAACAACTGGTTTGTCAAGATATAATTAGGAAGCCAAATAATTATTTAATTGGTGCTGATGCACTTTTATTTGGCGTGACATTGACCTGTTCCTTCTGCAGCAGGTGATGCTTCGACTGATTTGCCTCAATGTCAGACTCTCAGCACACCTTGTTTAAAAATGTGAAATCAATTGTGGCTGCAAGAAGGCCTGATGTCATGAAGAACACTCACTATCTAATGATTTTAACAAAAACATTATTTTACCTGAAGCCTCATGTACAGTTTGTACCATTGGGAGGTAGCATCCCTCGTTAATCTTTACTGGGTTTAATAAATAAATGTACAATAAATTGTTTGTTATTAATTGAAAATGGTTAAGTTTTTTATACAATTTTGAAAGTCGTATGTCACAAATAATTTTTGATTATCTAGGTTTCAGTAAGATGAACACTCGTTATCTTATTCCCAAATGATTGATATGATGGTGTTGACTCCATTGTGTGAGATCCTTTTCACGGTGTCTTTTTTGTGTCTCGGCCAAAACATTTCTTTTGTGGAGTCAGCATTCTTGACAAATGCTACTGAGCTTATCATGAAACTGTAGGCCTTCAGTCCACGATCATGAACATCGACCAAGCCAATAAACTCAGGACTACGACCACATACAACTGTCAGTCTGGGTATGGAGTCATTACGGGTTAATCACTTCAAAATTGCAGTTACAGAAAACGTACATGACTTGAGACCCTACATAATCTAACAGACCTGACGGCTAAGTGGGCGACAATAGTTATGGCAAATCATCCAATTAGGGTTTCCCTCTGAGCGCCAAAGGCAACAATTCTACAAAATGGATTATTGGGGATTATCCGGACTTCAAGTGTATATCACTGACGTCAAATTGACGTAGACTTCATATGATAGACGATTGTTATTTTACCCATGTAAAAGTTGAGGCACACTAAGTAATTCTGATGTTTCATGTTGATACAATGCATTTACTTCAGTAATAATAATAATATTATTAAAATTAAAATTAAAATTAAAATTAAAATTAATACTAATATTAATATAAATATTAATAATACAAATTGATAATAATAATAATAATAATAATAATAATAATAATAATAATAGCCAAGGATGTGGGACCTAATCTCAATGTCAGTGTTGATTTTGTTGATGGTTCTGAACTGCTGGACGGTACCGAAATGAGTGTACACGTGATTCAAGCGAAGTGCCATATGGCCCAGACTCAATCAAATCGAATTAGTCAAATCAAAGTAAATATTTACCCCAAATATATACATGTACTGAACTTGACGTAAACTACTTTGAAAGTCTGATGTTTTTCAACGGCGGATTGTGCACATTGTTACGAGATTATTTCCAAATTGAAATGCAAAGGTAACCCAGAAATCGATTCATTTAATACACTGTGAACTTATATAAATGTCCACACAAGACGAATGAGTAATTAACGTATTATATTGAAACACAGATTTAAGAATCAGAAAAAAAGAAAAAGTCCTCAAACCGCCCTGGTCTCTCTCTTAAATTGATACAGCCAGTCTTCAAGAACCTGTTCCATCCAGGAAGTTTTCTAACGATCATGAGCTTGTGATTGTTTTAACAACCAGATGCGGTAACTCCAATCACGCTTTCTGTTATAACCTGTCCAGTACTCCGCCTCGACATTTTATCAGCGCTTCAAACAATTGCTGCCACTGACAATCACTGTAGATATATCTAGAACAATCTCTACTGATACATAACAACATGACTTTTGAGTGAGTCTGTATCACAAACAATAAGCCTTATGTCCAACATTGTTTATTAATCTCTATTGTTCTTCAGAACTTTTGGACACGTGAAGACCCAGTTCACAATAGGTCTTCAGAGACCAATGCTTGCTGTAAAAGGCGACTACGCTTATCGTAAGAGGCGACTAACATGGTCGGGTGGTCAGACTCACTGACTTGGTTGATACATGTGATCGTATCCCAATTGCGTGGATCGATGCTCATGATGTCAATCATTGGATTGTCTGGTCCAGACTCGATTATGTACCAAGTCCAACCGCCGTCATATAGCTGGAATATTGCTAAATGCAGCGTTAAAAAACAAACCTCATCATCAGAACTTTTAGAAATGTATCTGTGGTGAAAAAATAGCGACCAGAACATAATCAGGGCCAAAGGTTCAATGGATAACGTAGTCTAAGAACGGGTGTCATCATGATGTGTGTAATTGAGTATATTATTGATGCAAGTTGCTACTTGTGTCTTTTGACCTTTAAAACTCCACGTCGAACAGTTCCATTGATCTACTTGTCGGATTTGCCAAACATTCCATCTTGTTTTAAAGAATGTTCTCGACGACAACACCTACGTACCATACAAAATCCTAAAAATAAAGATCAAACTGTGAAACTCGTCCACCTGTTTTGTTTCATCATGATAGATATTATTTGTCTGGGAGAGGAGAGAAATTAACACTATCTTTCCTAAATTCAATGTGAAGGTGTCCTCTCGTGAACTAATGTGTGTGTCATTGACACGGATCAGTCTGATACTAGCTGCATCTGATTTGCTACATGATATATCAGACGGACATCTATGATTAATTGGTGAGATCAGACAAAAGACGCAATCTATATTTCGACGCTAATTGACTGCAACTGCACTCTTCTTTTGTATAATATGTTGTTGGGGGTAATCAGCTTTTTTTATATCTGAAAATACACAGACATCTAACCCCTCAGTTGTCTAGTCGACCTTATACATTTTGGATGTACATCACTGATAAAGATGAATAGAATACTAAATTTTGGTTCACACTTCTAGAAAGAGTTTTTGAAACATTTCTGAAGTATCAGACAATTGTAGTTTATTGCAAAAATGTACGACCTGTCAAGATCTTCAGCAACCCTTGCTTGCCGTAAAAGACGACTATGCTTGCAAGAGGAGACTAACTGGATCGGGTGGTCAGGCTCGCTGACTTGGTTGATGCATGTCATCGTATCCCAATTGCGTAGATCGATGCCCATGATGCCAATCATTTGATTGTCTGGTCCAGACTCGATTGTTTACCGACCGCCGTCATATAGCTGGAATATTGCCGAGTGCGGCATTAAACAATAAACAAACAAGCAAACAAACAAAACATATCTATACTACACTTACTGATGCGCCTAATTTTGCGCGCTTTGTACACATGACATGCTGTGGTATTATCATCAATTGTCCCTGAAGAAAGCTTTACACCGATCTGTAAAACTGCGAATATTTTAAGTTGCAATTTCGTCGCATGGATTTATCACAATTGTGTACCTGCATGTAAAATAACACTCCTTAAGTGGTAGCTCCTGCAATGTATGCATGTTTCTGATGCAGTAAGTAAACTAACATGCTTGGTTAACCTATACTGGGAGGGTACATTACACGTTGGAGGAGCATCCGGTGATTATAAACATAGTTCCACATACTTTTGCCCTGTTAGTAAAGTATATTCCCCTCATTATACCAATGAGATTATACCAGCACTTTGCTGTAGGTTTGGCTTGTACATAATCGCGCTGGGTCAAAGCAAATCCGGGAGCAACCACACACGCTGCCGTGTTACAATGACACACAATCAAGCAGATAACATGGTAAGCACTTGATACTCAGTTTAATCGTCTCTTCCGACAAAATTGTGAAAGTGGACATCTTCTGGTCTGTTATCAACATAATGTCGTTATAGCTGCCTCCATGTGATGGATACCTGGACTTCCAGTCAACCAGCAGGATTATGTCAATCATGTCTCTCGCGAAGTCTGCTGACGACAAAATATCCATGCCGCATTGAATATGCGGAAATAGACACTCATCCTGTCTGTTAGAATACTATCAGTGAGAGTTAGTATGTAACGCATCCAAGATTTCTTATGTAGTATTGCAGTTTTTAAATAATGGTCGAGTTTCTTTACCTCATGTGAAAGGTTCAATGTCTTTTTTCAACACAAATTAACATACATAAAAAACTTCATATCATGTCTTTCTTTCTGGGCTTTTTACAAATATAAAGACATATGTATGTCGATATTATCCTTCAGTATAATATGTACTTTTTGTCAGATTAAGACTCTATGAACGTTGTCTGTACCAGAAAAATAGGAATTACGAGGACACGGATGCAATATGCGTCAAATTCGACTGAATTGCCTTAATGGGCTCTGTACCGATCACAGCTGCTAAAAATGCTTCATCGTTGCAGTAGCATCCGACATAAGACAGTCAATCCATTAAACACAGTCTTCAGATAATCATGAAATCATCGTACATCAGCAGTAGTGCATTGGTGTTATGTCTGATTTATGACTGGCACAAAAGAGGCATTTTATGGAATATTCTGTGTTAAGTCATCTGTGAAAAGCACGGACAAAAGTCTTGGAATATGCTGACGTAAACGATGTGATTATGATGAAGTTGGCTTTCACAGATTTGATTGTTAACAGAAATAGTTCAACTTGCTCACTACGTCGTCAGTTAGCATACGCCTGTACACAGACAAAACATTTCATCCTGCCCTGAACATGACTCAAGTTATGTTTTATGCTGATGGATCTGCATAATTTCAGTCATGAGCAACATTTGTTTTTAATTGATATGAATTAGGCATTAAAACACTTCTGTTTTGGATCAGGAAAGGCCATCATGTGTCAAAAGCCTGATTTCAGCAGTTTTTGAATAGCACGTTTCTATTATTTTACGTGCACCTATAGTTTACCTAAGTACGAATTGATGTTCACAGCCAAAAGGGAGACTGGAAAGGACTGGAAAGAAATGTGATAAAAAATCATCTATGGGGGTCACTGCCTCCCTCTCAGTTAGAATGTGTATTGACGTTGTGACGACCATTTTTATCCATTTCAGCCATGTCAGATGTTCATAACTTCATAACAAGTGTAAGACAGATAAAGGGCTAGTTGTAAGCCATTTAAATACTTTTAATTCAATAACTATTAAGATTTAACACTTGTAGTGGGTGTATTGACCCGTCTTTTAGAATGAAACACATATTGATGTTACACAGATTACAAACAAATGATTATTCCCCAATATACAATTCCCTATTTACACCTGTACAATGTTCCCGTGTTTGTTTTACGTGTAGGTGAACAATTGCTTTGCCTCTGCATGAGTTTGTGATGGATACCACCGATGGGACAGGATACGCGAACACCTGGTATCATCACTGTTTGATATTGATTCTCAAACACATACTTATGACATAGTCGGAATCGTCCAATCAACTCTGCTTTTGTCAGATATGTCTTATGAATAGGGAAATGGTTTTGTCGTTGTTATTTATAGCTGTACGTTGAACGTCAACGCAAGAGACAAGTCCAGAATGAGTAAACACAGATTCCATTGGACGTAAAAGGTATAGCAGTGAAAATTATGTGAATGGATCACTGAAAATCAGTGCTGACACAGGTGTTCGCGAAAAGGGTAATCCTGCTTCACCGGTAGCACCCGCCACTCACAACCTGCATAAAGAAAGTACGTGTTTGTTGCCTGGGTTAAGTAACATATTTCCGAGGGACATATATCCCCTTGAAGATCCGGATTAGAAAAGGTCTTCATATCGTCATTAGAACACGGTCTCAGGCCTTGCCTTCAATCGCCCTTTCCTTGCACAAAAGTAGTGAAGACTAATATCAATGTCATCTTTATTGAAAGGTTTGCAATTGGTCTGGAACAATCTTAAGTAGCAAAGATCATTGTCGTCACTGAATCAAAGACGTGCGAGAGAATGAAAGTTTCAAAGACATTATCTGAACTGAGAACCCCACACACCTTTCGCCAACATGAAGAACACATGTTGATCACACATTTCACGTCAGGAATATTGTTACTCAATACAGCGTTCTTGTAAACTCTTGAGTCAATATTTTCGTGAATTTGGGACGAATAAATATGTTAAGTGTCGGCATGCTATATCAATAACCATAACCCTTCTGATAATTCAAGGAAATCTATTCTCAGTTCATAATCTAAAAGTTAGGGGTGGTAGATTTTCCATCATTTAGTTCAACCCTTTCTTGCGTGAGTGGCGGTGCTACTGCTAGGGCAGGACATTCTTTGCTTTTCGCAAACACCTTTTCGGTGATCCATTCATATAATTTTCACTACTTTTAACAAACACACAACATATGCAAATTGTATAGTTGATTGTGCCCAAGAACAAGTCTAAGGTTGTTCTCTGCTAATAACCAGCTGAGGAACCAATCAAGACTTGAACAGAATTGATATCTCGTTGCCATAGCTTGATATACCAAACCTCATCCAAAACAGTCCTCTCTTTAGCATTGTAAATGGACAACTGTGTCCTAATTGTTTACCTGTTAACCTTGTTTTTGACTGTGATCAGATAATACATATCGATACAGTGTATGTTCTGTGTGCCGTTGGGTCAGACATATTGAAGGTCGTAAAGGGGCGGTTTTGCTGACCATCCTCATTGTATTGGCTTTGGCAGTTGTTATCATATATCTACATGTAAACATGTTTACGTGATCCTGAATGATTGACGATTTGTAGCTGGAATATTTTCGTATCGGGTATTGAAAGAATGATGTTATGGGTTAAGTCATGGCTCTTACATAGCTTGGTAGGGGCGGTCGGGTAGCCGAGTGGTTAAGGCGTTCGCTGAAGACCCGGGTTCGATTCCCGTCATGGGTACAATGTGTGAAGCCCATTTCTGGTGTCCCCGACCGTGATATTGCTGGAATATTACCACAAGTGGCATAAAACCACACTCACTCACTCACTCACTCACTCACTCACATAGCTTGGAGCAACCTGACGTCACCAACACGTACAATAACTGTAATAAGTGATGAAATTTAGATCTGTACTTATACAGGCGACAGAAATCAAAAGAGTGTGACGGTATTTTCATTCCATATGTAAAAAGAGAAATTGGAGGTTATCTTCAATGAATGACAGACATTAAGATTTGTGGCTGATGTCAAAGAGAAAAACACTTGTCAAACATGGAAAACGTGGAAACAAAATAACCTTCAGATCAAATACGTCGCGGGTTTTTTCTTCAGATTGCGCAACTGTAGATTGAAATCTTATAACGGCCTTAGGCGAAACAGGAGAGTTGAGTTAGAACAACAGTTTAAATCTCCCTTCAGACTCTTCAGGCGATGCCGTTATCAGATATTTGCTTACAGGGGATCATTATTTCCAACCGTTTTAGAAGCAACAAACTAAAAACGTATAGACTTGGCAAGCAACAAGCTTTAACACATGTATAACTGAATCTATTTTGGACCAGGTAACATTAAATCTAAATATATTCTTCATTGCCTACAAGCGAACACGTTTACATGTAGCAGGATTCGCAAGGAACCATTATACACAACTGATAATATTATGTAAATAACACCACTCCCGTGTATCTTTACCTTGCCAACAAAACATGAATTTAAATGATTGTTTTGGAATACTAACCCTTACGTGTCTGCTTTATGTGAGATATCTTGACAACTGATACATAATAGGTATGGAACCTCTCCAGCTGACCAAAGTTCGTCAAACAAATGAAGGTTGATTCCGTTATTTGATTTCCTTAAGTAAATTCAGTATGAACTCCAAATGATATAAATCACACATGAAGATGCATTTCTATGGTGTTCCCATCAAAGCATGAACTCAACTGTTTTATTTGGAATATTCACTAAATTCACAATATGAATTCAAATAGATAGAGATTAAACATGTGAATGACTTTATACTATGACTGTGTAAATATAATTATAGTACAAGTGAGTATGACTTTAGAAATGTAGTGTTTGCAATATTTTTATCTTGTTTAGATGTACTGCACATGTCATCTGACATACCCTACATTTCACAAGCAGCTTCAGGTGTCCTTTAAAGAATGTGAGTCTGTGTGTAATGGTAGACAATGTTTGGTCGTGTTTGTCCATGATGAGAAAACATCTCAATACATTTCAGGTCCTATATATCCAACAAAAATAAGCTATTTAAGACACTGCAGTATGCTATCCATAGCTGTATCCCTCAATCGTGCAGGATTTACTGTTCGGACCCCAGATTTTCACTGATTACGATCCTTGGTTTTTCAGAACCAAACACATACTCACGGGTGTGTTCTGAGTAACAAACGTCCGCGACTCTCTTCAAAGGTTAACGTCTTGAAAGTTTATTCCAACTTTATCACAACAGTAATTGAGTTTGGGCCAGATAAACCAGTGGGTGATGTTATGAACAAAGTCCCGAACCGTCTCAGAGCGTACAAAACTAAATCACCAAGCCTGACAACACACCTGTCGTTTTAAGACAAACATCAGAGTTCTGAGTATCGTTTCTAACCGAGGTCCTCACGGTGAGATTCTTCATTCAGATTCATTCTTCAGAGTCATCAACAACGATGCAGTCAGTTGTTTATCAAAAAAAGGAGATACGTACTTTATTTGGCTTATTTTCGAGAAGTTTAATTATTATTCGTTTGATTGGGTATTCCATGATGGATAGGTTCGATTACAAACAAGTATCCTGTGCTGAAGTGTTCATAAGATCTCCTGGGCCAAGTCGGATCGAATGGCAGGCTATTTTGAGGTCGTTCTCCACGGGTATCGAATACCGAGCCAAGATTAAGACACGTTTAATTTACCGTTAGGAATGACTTTCGAGTGATTTCCGATCACTCGAGTACTACTTATAACATGTATAAAGCATAAGTAAATGTAACTAATGACTAAATTAAAATTAAAATTGCTCAATTCAGAAAAAGTATAAAATCGCTCCGTTCAAGTGAAAACTTCACCTCCACGAATAACAGATTTTAATTGCAGGTCAAAATCACAGTTGGAATTTAGATGATATTAATGTTAATCAATCGGAGTGGATGCCCTAGATTAAGATCATTTTAATACCAAACCCTTACGCAAAGCCTTGTCATTAAGTGCTAATATCTTGTAAGAGGATTGCTATCAGAATTTCATCGACGTCCAACATGCACATAAAATGTGATTTGAAGTAAAAAGTTATGAGTGGTATCATGTTTTGGGTAACTTTATGAGAGTACATGCACCTTTTAGAATCATTGATTTGGGGGAGCGTATGTGAGCTGTTGTACAGTGCGTACTTCAGATTACGATTATCATCCGCCATGTTTCACACTACAACATGTGGTTCAAGGGAAACACATATAGACTGGTACAGGTGCAGATCCAGGTTAGAATTGATCGTTAGTACTTCATGCTTGTTGTAAGAGGCGACTAACGGGATCGGATGGTCAGGATCCATGACTTGGTTGATGCATGTCATGTATCCCTGTCGATGGTCATGATATCAATCACTCATTTGTCTGGTTATTGACCGCTGTCATAGAGCTCGAAAATTGCTGAGTGCGATGTTGAGCAGCAAACAAACAAATAAAACATGCATACATGCCTTTGCATGTGTTTTTGACGGGTGCCACAGGTGGGGCAGGATACGCTCACCTTTTCGCCAATACCTGGTTTCATCAGTATTTGATAGTGACTCCCTGACACCTGCTGATGATTAGTCGGAGTCGTACAATCAACTCTGCTTTTAACAGAGATTTTTTTAGGAATACGGAAACGTTTTTGTTGCTTTTGTTTGTCGTTTTATTTGTTGACAGATACTCGATTGCTTGATTTTGTCATAAAAAATCCATAGTTGTGGTTGACTTGCTTGTATTTGAGATTCGAGTGCTGTATACATGTAGGTAAAGTTCTGCCAGATAGTTGAATTGAACCGCAGTGTAACCATTGAATCCCATTCATTTGTATCTGAATCTGGCAGCGTCACACTAAAGCAGGCCCACTGTATTCCATGTACCAATGTGCTTTCTGTAAGAGCTGACTCTTGAGTTGAAATGGGTGTTCACGCTCCGTTACCTGGCTGATTGCCTGTCATTATGCCCCAATTGTTCTTATACTATGCATCGTTGATGTACCTCCGTGGACATATGTTCTCGGCTTAACTTCCAAATTGCATATTTGTATTTCTAACATGTTAAAGCTATTCCGAACTATCATTCTGTTACTGTAAGGCACACTACATGAACCCATTACGCTCAAACGTAAAGTTTTTGTGATTAAATTAAAGTCATTTTAGAGCTTACTTACTTATTTTTTTAAATAAAAAAGGTACACTACTCTCTTACTCAGCTCAGACACTATGTGTTTTATAAGACATACATTGACAATTGGCTTGACATCGGTATGGAACCTCTCCAGCTCTCAGACAAATGCAGGTTGATGCCATTACTTTGAAACCATTCCACGTTTAATCTTATTTCACACGACTGTAACACTCCGGGGTTTGTATTAGGAAGTCACACTGAGCACTTTAAAGACGATTAACTTTAGATATGTGCTAAAGATTGTATTTCAATGAAGAAAAGAAAAGACAATTCAGTTAAAAGTTTGTATCACCGACGAAACAAAACACCAATCCTGAAAACAATGCATAGTTGTGTTAAGATCACCGTGATGTTTCTCTGGGGATTTGTAAATACAGAGTACATGTCTACTGCATCTTTGCTGAGTGTCTACATCCTTTTTAGGACATAGTTTCGTGTATTCATAGTTGGATTCAGCGTTACGCTTTGTTGTTCTAAAGTAACTAACCAGTACACATAACTTTTGTGTGTTATTAATAAATGTATGACACATTTGGGATTTATA
>NW_027266325.1:0-44851 GCF_022045235.1 Haliotis cracherodii
TATCTACTCATGCTGTGAAAATCAAGCCATTTGGTTTTCAAGTTGTGTTTCCATGGTAACCTGAAAGAAAAAATATTAAATCCAAGATGGCGGCCAAACGGCTGGAAATATCGATTTTTAGTCTAGGGGGTAAATGATCAGTGTCTTATGACGGTGTCGCATGTAAAATTTGAAAGGTATTGGGTCCATAGTGTCTGAGATATATGCTGTTTTATGCCGTTTTTAATCAATTGATGCATTCAGCCAATATGGCCGCCAAATGGCTCAACTTTTGACAAGCCACTAAGAACAAAACTTGTTGGGCTTGCTATGCTGATGCGTCATGTCACTTTTCAACGTTGATTCACGAAGAACCTGGGCAGATGTGCTGTTTGCAGATAAATTTCCAGAATCCAATATGGCCGCTAAACTAATTACATTTTGACATGCATGTAAGAACAAAATATGTGCGACATACAAAGTTGTTATATACTGCCAATTTACAACTATGTCTATGCGAAACCAATGACGATATATTCTTTTCAAAAAAATATTTAGGACAGTACTTACATCAAAAGCAAACTCTTATATTTCCGTAACTAATAGAGATATGTAAAAACGGTTAGAATGTGTTGATGTTTGAACTATTGAGAAAATATGTGCAAATTTTGAAAGTACTGTGGCTGATACAAGCAGAGAAAATGATTGCGGAAGAGGCGAACCCAGCGCAAAATGACAAATCCGCTATCAACATGTTCAATCCAATATGGCCACCAAACCACGTGACTTTTGCCATGTGTTCAAGAACAGAAAATGTTCAGCGGCCAATGGCAAGATAGGAAGCAGTTGCTGCAACTACTTTGCATGATAAGATTCCATGTAAACACGTAATTGCAAAGTCATGCATTATGTCGGTGACAAATTTCGGCCGGAAGTAGCATTCAATATGGCGGCTATTAAAGCAGATATCAAAATTTCGCTAAGAAAATTTGTAGTGTGGTGCATAGAGACCAAGCATGCAAAGTTTTGAAGCCTTTGCTCTGGTAGTTTCAGAGGAGATAGATTTGGCGGCCAAGTGGTGAGAAAGTGCTAAAATGCATGTGTAAAAGCTTGAATCCAATATGGCTGCCAAACGGTGCGTTTTAGCGACATTGTCCGTCGAGGCAAATTGATGGGCATCTGATTGGGCTGCCGCATGCCAAATTTAGTAGTCATTGGACTTATAGTTTCGGAGATATTTGCTGCTGAAATTGAAATTTTTGAAATTGTTTTGAGTTGTCTGCCCTTTGCCATTGCGCCTACGGCCTTGGATTTTTGCTGGTATCTGCGTCACGTTGGTGCCGATGTTGCTGTCGATTTTGGAGTGATTCTGCCACTGGTTCTCTTTGTAGCTCTGGTACAAAAAACGGCGGAATAATAAATAATAATAATAATAATAATATTTGCAATTACAATAGGGCTTCTGCTTTGCAGGCACGAAGCCCTAATTAAAAATCGTTATTTGAGCGATTTTGGCAGTTTTGACACCGGAATCGGGTAGCAAGACAAAAAACATTTCGAAAAAACCAAGGTCACCATGGTGACGGGGTCAAGGTCATTTGTGTACTTTTTTATGCCTTTTGGGGGCGAGCTGAAACGAGAGTGTAGTTGCATGTATGGTGTGGCGATTGATGTTTGTGCTTAACCCCGACTTGATGTATCATTCGTATTATTCAGATTTGGAGAATATTAGTCCGCCGTCCGTCCGCGGGTCTGTCCGCCAAAAATGTTTTTTTAGCATTACTCATAAACCGTTCAATGTACAGTGCTGTAACTTTGTAGAAATCTTCATATGGTCTGTATCTACTCATGCTGTGAAAATCAAGCCATTTGGTTTTCAAGTTGTGTTTCCATGGTAACCTGAAGAAAAAATATTAAATCCAAGATGGCGGCCAAACGGCTGGAAATATCGATTTTTAGTCTAGGGGGTAAAATGATCAGTGTCTTATGACGGTGTCGCATGTAAAATTTGAAAGGTATTGGGTCCATAGTGTCTGAGATATATGCTGTTTTATGCCGTTTTTAATCAATTGATGCATTCAAGCCAATATGGCCGCCAAATGGCTCAACTTTTGACAAGCCACTAAGAACAAAACTTGTTGGGCTTGCTATGCTGATGCGTCATGTCACTTTTCAACGTTGATTCACGAAGAACCTGGGCAGATGTGCTGTTTGCAGATAAATTTCCAGAATCCAATATGGCCGCTAAACTAATTACATTTTGACATGCATGTAAGAACAAAATATGTGCGACATACAAAGTTGTTATATACTGCCAATTTACAACTATGTCTATGCGAAACCAATGACGATATATTCTTTTCAAAAAAATATTTAGGACAGTACTTACATCAAAAGCAAACTCTTATATTTCCGTAACTAATAGAGATATGTAAAAACGGTTAGAATGTGTTGATGTTTGAACTATTGAGAAAATATGTGCAAATTTTGAAAGTACTGTGGCTGATACAAGCAGAGAAAATGATTGCGGAAGAGGCGAACCCAGCGCAAAATGACAAATCCGCTATCAACATGTTCAATCCAATATGGCCACCAAACCACGTGACTTTTGCCATGTGTTCAAGAACAGAAAATGTTCAGCGGCCAATGGCAAGATAGGAAGCAGTTGCTGCAACTACTTTGCATGATAAGATTCCATGTAAACACGTAATTGCAAAGTCATGCATTATGTCGGTGACAAATTTCGGCCGGAAGTAGCATTCAATATGGCGGCTATTAAAGCAGATATCAAAATTTCGCTAAGAAAATTTGTAGTGTGGTGCATAGAGACCAAGCATGCAAAGTTTTGAAGCCTTTGCTCTGGTAGTTTCAGAGGAGATAGATTTGGCGGCCAAGTGGTGAGAAAGTGCTAAAATGCATGTGTAAAAGCTTGAATCCAATATGGCTGCCAAACGGTGCGTTTTAGCGACATTGTCCGTCGAGGGCAAAATTGATGGGCATCTGATTGGGCTGCCGCATGCCAAATTTAGTAGTCATTGGACTTATAGTTTCGGAGATATTTGCTGCTGAAATTGAAATTTTTGAAATTGTTTTGAGTTGTCTGCCCTTTGCCATTGCGCCTACGGCCTTGGATTTTTGCTGGTATCTGCGTCACGTTGGTGCCGATGTTGCTGTCGATTTTGGAGTGATTCTGCCCACTGGTTCTCTTTGTAGCTCTGGTACAAAAAACGGCGGAATAATAAATAATAATAATAATAATAATATTTGCAATTACAATAGGGCTTCTGCTTTGCAGGCACGAAGCCCTAATTAAAAATCGTTATTTGAGCGATTTTGGCAGTTTTGACACCGGAATCGGGTAGCAAGACAAAAAACATTTCGAAAAAACCAAGGTCACCATGGTGACGGGGTCAAGGTCATTTGTGTACTTTTTTATGCCTTTTGGGGGCGAGCTGAAACGAGAGTGTAGTTGCATGTATGGTGGTGGCGATTGATGTTTGTGCTTAACCCCGACTTGATGTATCATTCGTATTATTCAGATTTGGAGAATATTAGTCCGCCGTCCGTCCGCGGGTCTGTCCGCCAAAAATGTTTTTTTAGCATTACTCATAAACCGTTCAATGTACAGTGCTGTAACTTTGTAGAAATCTTCATATGGTCTGTATCTACTCATGCTGTGAAAATCAAGCCATTTGGTTTTCAAGTTGTGTTTCCATGGTAACCTGAAAGAAAAAATATTAAATCCAAGATGGCGGCCAAACGGCTGGAAATATCGATTTTTAGTCTAGGGGGTAAAATGATCAGTGTCTTATGACGGTGTCGCATGTAAAATTTGAAAGGTATTGGGTCCATAGTGTCTGAGATATATGCTGTTTTATGCCGTTTTTAATCAATTGATGCATTCAAGCCAATATGGCCGCCAAATGGCTCAACTTTTGACAAGCCACTAAGAACAAAACTTGTTGGGCTTGCTATGCTGATGCGTCATGTCACTTTTCAACGTTGATTCACGAAGAACCTGGGCAGATGTGCTGTTTGCAGATAAATTTCCAGAATCCAATATGGCCGCTAAACTAATTACATTTTGACATGCATGTAAGAACAAAATATGTGCGACATACAAAGTTGTTATATACTGCCAATTTACAACTATGTCTATGCGAAACCAATGACGATATATTCTTTTCAAAAAAATATTTAGGACAGTACTTACATCAAAAGCAAACTCTTATATTTCCGTAACTAATAGAGATATGTAAAAACGGTTAGAATGTGTTGATGTTTGAACTATTGAGAAAATATGTGCAAATTTTGAAAGTACTGTGGCTGATACAAGCAGAGAAAATGATTGCGGAAGAGGCGAACCCAGCGCAAAATGACAAATCCGCTATCAACATGTTCAATCCAATATGGCCACCAAACCACGTGACTTTTGCCATGTGTTCAAGAACAGAAAATGTTCAGCGGCCAATGGCAAGATAGGAAGCAGTTGCTGCAACTACTTTGCATGATAAGATTCCATGTAAACACGTAATTGCAAAGTCATGCATTATGTCGGTGACAAATTTCGGCCGGAAGTAGCATTCAATATGGCGGCTATTAAAGCAGATATCAAAATTTCGCTAAGAAAAATTTGTAGTGTGGTGCATAGAGACCAAGCATGCAAAGTTTTGAAGCCTTTGCTCTGGTAGTTTCAGAGGAGATAGATTTGGCGGCCAAGTGGTGAGAAAGTGCTAAAATGCATGTGTAAAAGCTTGAATCCAATATGGCTGCCAAACGGTGCGTTTTAGCGACATTGTCCGTCGAGGCAAAATTGATGGGCATCTGATTGGGCTGCCGCATGCCAAATTTAGTAGTCATTGGACTTATAGTTTCGGAGATATTTGCTGCTGAAATTGAAATTTTGAAATTGTTTTGAGTTGTCTGCCCTTTGCCATTGCGCCTACGGCCTTGGATTTTTGCTGGTATCTGCGTCACGTTGGTGCCGATGTTGCTGTCGATTTTGGAGTGATTCTGCCCACTGGTTCTCTTTGTAGCTCTGGTACAAAAAACGGCGGAATAATAAATAATAATAATAATAATAATATTTGCAATTACAATAGGGCTTCTGCTTTGCAGGCACGAAGCCCTAATTAAAAATCGTTATTTGAGCGATTTTGGCAGTTTTGACACCGGAATCGGGTAGCAAGACAAAAAACATTTCGAAAAAACCAAGGTCACCATGGTGACGGGGTCAAGGTCATTTGTGTACTTTTTTATGCCTTTTGGGGGCGAGCTGAAACGAGAGTGTAGTTGCATGTATGGTGGTGGCGATTGATGTTTGTGCTTAACCCCGACTTGATGTATCATTCGTATTATTCAGATTTGGAGAATATTAGTCCGCCGTCCGTCCGCGGGTCTGTCCGCCAAAAATGTTTTTTTAGCATTACTCATAAACCGTTCAATGTACAGTGCTGTAACTTTGTAGAAATCTTCATATGGTCTGTATCTACTCATGCTGTGAAAATCAAGCCATTTGGTTTTCAAGTTGTGTTTCCATGGTAACCTGAAAGAAAAAATATTAAATCCAAGATGGCGGCCAAACGGCTGGAAATATCGATTTTTAGTCTAGGGGGTAAAATGATCAGTGTCTTATGACGGTGTCGCATGTAAAATTTGAAAGGTATTGGGTCCATAGTGTCTGAGATATATGCTGTTTTATGCCGTTTTTAATCAATTGATGCATTCAAGCCAATATGGCCGCCAAATGGCTCAACTTTTGACAAGCCACTAAGAACAAAACTTGTTGGGCTTGCTATGCTGATGCGTCATGTCACTTTTCAACGTTGATTCACGAAGAACCTGGGCAGATGTGCTGTTTGCAGATAAATTTCCAGAATCCAATATGGCCGCTAAACTAATTACATTTTGACATGCATGTAAGAACAAAATATGTGCGACATACAAAGTTGTTATATACTGCCAATTTACAACTATGTCTATGCGAAACCAATGACGATATATTCTTTTCAAAAAAATATTTAGGACAGTACTTACATCAAAAGCAAACTCTTATATTTCCGTAACTAATAGAGATATGTAAAAACGGTTAGAATGTGTTGATGTTTGAACTATTGAGAAAATATGTGCAAATTTTGAAAGTACTGTGGCTGATACAAGCAGAGAAAATGATTGCGGAAGAGGCGAACCCAGCGCAAAATGACAAATCCGCTATCAACATGTTCAATCCAATATGGCCACCAAACCACGTGACTTTTGCCATGTGTTCAAGAACAGAAAATGTTCAGCGGCCAATGGCAAGATAGGAAGCAGTTGCTGCAACTACTTTGCATGATAAGATTCCATGTAAACACGTAATTGCAAAGTCATGCATTATGTCGGTGACAAATTTCGGCCGGAAGTAGCATTCAATATGGCGGCTATTAAAGCAGATATCAAAATTTCGCTAAGAAAATTTGTAGTGTGGTGCATAGAGACCAAGCATGCAAAGTTTTGAAGCCTTTGCTCTGGTAGTTTCAGAGGAGATAGATTTGGCGGCCAAGTGGTGAGAAAGTGCTAAAATGCATGTGTAAAAGCTTGAATCCAATATGGCTGCCAAACGGTGCGTTTTAGCGACATTGTCCGTCGAGGCAAAATTGATGGGCATCTGATTGGGCTGCCGCATGCCAAATTTAGTAGTCATTGGACTTATAGTTTCGGAGATATTTGCTGCTGAAATTGAAATTTTTGAAATTGTTTTGAGTTGTCTGCCCTTTGCCATTGCGCCTACGGCCTTGGATTTTTGCTGGTATCTGCGTCACGTTGGTGCCGATGTTGCTGTCGATTTTGGAGTGATTCTGCCCACTGGTTCTCTTTGTAGCTCTGGTACAAAAAACGGCGGAATAATAAATAATAATAATAATAATAATATTTGCAATTACAATAGGGCTTCTGCTTTGCAGGCACGAAGCCCTAATTAAAAATCGTTATTTGAGCGATTTTGGCAGTTTTGACACCGGAATCGGGTAGCAAGACAAAAAACATTTCGAAAAAACCAAGGTCACCATGGTGACGGGGTCAAGGTCATTTGTGTACTTTTTTATGCCTTTTGGGGGCGAGCTGAAACGAGAGTGTAGTTGCATGTATGGTGGTGGCGATTGATGTTTGTGCTTAACCCCGACTTGATGTATCATTCGTATTATTCAGATTTGGAGAATATTAGTCCGCCGTCCGTCCGCGGGTCTGTCCGCCAAAAATGTTTTTTTAGCATTACTCATAAACCGTTCAATGTACAGTGCTGTAACTTTGTAGAAATCTTCATATGGTCTGTATCTACTCATGCTGTGAAAATCAAGCCATTTGGTTTTCAAGTTGTGTTTCCATGGTAACCTGAAAGAAAAAATATTAAATCCAAGATGGCGGCCAAACGGCTGGAAATATCGATTTTTAGTCTAGGGGGTAAAATGATCAGTGTCTTATGACGGTGTCGCATGTAAAATTTGAAAGGTATTGGGTCCATAGTGTCTGAGATATATGCTGTTTTATGCCGTTTTTAATCAATTGATGCATTCAAGCCAATATGGCCGCCAAATGGCTCAACTTTTGACAAGCCACTAAGAACAAAACTTGTTGGGCTTGCTATGCTGATGCGTCATGTCACTTTTCAACGTTGATTCACGAAGAACCTGGGCAGATGTGCTGTTTGCAGATAAATTTCCAGAATCCAATATGGCCGCTAAACTAATTACATTTTGACATGCATGTAAGAACAAAATATGTGCGACATACAAAGTTGTTATATACTGCCAATTTACAACTATGTCTATGCGAAACCAATGACGATATATTCTTTTCAAAAAAATATTTAGGACAGTACTTACATCAAAAGCAAACTCTTATATTTCCGTAACTAATAGAGATATGTAAAAACGGTTAGAATGTGTTGATGTTTGAACTATTGAGAAAATATGTGCAAATTTTGAAAGTACTGTGGCTGATACAAGCAGAGAAAATGATTGCGGAAGAGGCGAACCCAGCGCAAAATGACAAATCCGCTATCAACATGTTCAATCCAATATGGCCACCAAACCACGTGACTTTTGCCATGTGTTCAAGAACAGAAAATGTTCAGCGGCCAATGGCAAGATAGGAAGCAGTTGCTGCAACTACTTTGCATGATAAGATTCCATGTAAACACGTAATTGCAAAGTCATGCATTATGTCGGTGACAAATTTCGGCCGGAAGTAGCATTCAATATGGCGGCTATTAAAGCAGATATCAAAATTTCGCTAAGAAAATTTGTAGTGTGGTGCATAGAGACCAAGCATGCAAAGTTTTGAAGCCTTTGCTCTGGTAGTTTCAGAGGAGATAGATTTGGCGGCCAAGTGGTGAGAAAGTGCTAAAATGCATGTGTAAAAGCTTGAATCCAATATGGCTGCCAAACGGTGCGTTTTAGCGACATTGTCCGTCGAGGCAAAATTGATGGGCATCTGATTGGGCTGCCGCATGCCAAATTTAGTAGTCATTGGACTTATAGTTTCGGAGATATTTGCTGCTGAAATTGAAATTTTTGAAATTGTTTTGAGTTGTCTGCCCTTTGCCATTGCGCCTACGGCCTTGGATTTTTGCTGGTATCTGCGTCACGTTGGTGCCGATGTTGCTGTCGATTTTGGAGTGATTCTGCCCACTGGTTCTCTTTGTAGCTCTGGTACAAAAAACGGCGGAATAATAAATAATAATAATAATAATAATATTTGCAATTACAATAGGGCTTCTGCTTTGCAGGCACGAAGCCCTAATTAAAAATCGTTATTTGAGCGATTTTGGCAGTTTTGACACCGGAATCGGGTAGCAAGACAAAAAACATTTCGAAAAAACCAAGGTCACCATGGTGACGGGGTCAAGGTCATTTGTGTACTTTTTTATGCCTTTTGGGGGCGAGCTGAAACGAGAGTGTAGTTGCATGTATGGTGGTGGCGATTGATGTTTGTGCTTAACCCCGACTTGATGTATCATTCGTATTATTCAGATTTGGAGAATATTAGTCCGCCGTCCGTCCGCGGGTCTGTCCGCCAAAAATGTTTTTTTAGCATTACTCATAAACCGTTCAATGTACAGTGCTGTAACTTTGTAGAAATCTTCATATGGTCTGTATCTACTCATGCTGTGAAAATCAAGCCATTTGGTTTTCAAGTTGTGTTTCCATGGTAACCTGAAAGAAAAAATATTAAATCCAAGATGGCGGCCAAACGGCTGGAAATATCGATTTTTAGTCTAGGGGGTAAAATGATCAGTGTCTTATGACGGTGTCGCATGTAAAATTTGAAAGGTATTGGGTCCATAGTGTCTGAGATATATGCTGTTTTATGCCGTTTTTAATCAATTGATGCATTCAAGCCAATATGGCCGCCAAATGGCTCAACTTTTGACAAGCCACTAAGAACAAAACTTGTTGGGCTTGCTATGCTGATGCGTCATGTCACTTTTCAACGTTGATTCACGAAGAACCTGGGCAGATGTGCTGTTTGCAGATAAATTTCCAGAATCCAATATGGCCGCTAAACTAATTACATTTTGACATGCATGTAAGAACAAAATATGTGCGACATACAAAGTTGTTATATACTGCCAATTTACAACTATGTCTATGCGAAACCAATGACGATATATTCTTTTCAAAAAAATATTTAGGACAGTACTTACATCAAAAGCAAACTCTTATATTTCCGTAACTAATAGAGATATGTAAAAACGGTTAGAATGTGTTGATGTTTGAACTATTGAGAAAATATGTGCAAATTTTGAAAGTACTGTGGCTGATACAAGCAGAGAAAATGATTGCGGAAGAGGCGAACCCAGCGCAAAATGACAAATCCGCTATCAACATGTTCAATCCAATATGGCCACCAAACCACGTGACTTTTGCCATGTGTTCAAGAACAGAAAATGTTCAGCGGCCAATGGCAAGATAGGAAGCAGTTGCTGCAACTACTTTGCATGATAAGATTCCATGTAAACACGTAATTGCAAAGTCATGCATTATGTCGGTGACAAATTTCGGCCGGAAGTAGCATTCAATATGGCGGCTATTAAAGCAGATATCAAAATTTCGCTAAGAAAATTTGTAGTGTGGTGCATAGAGACCAAGCATGCAAAGTTTTGAAGCCTTTGCTCTGGTAGTTTCAGAGGAGATAGATTTGGCGGCCAAGTGGTGAGAAAGTGCTAAAATGCATGTGTAAAAGCTTGAATCCAATATGGCTGCCAAACGGTGCGTTTTAGCGACATTGTCCGTCGAGGCAAAATTGATGGGCATCTGATTGGGCTGCCGCATGCCAAATTTAGTAGTCATTGGACTTATAGTTTCGGAGATATTTGCTGCTGAAATTGAAATTTTTGAAATTGTTTTGAGTTGTCTGCCCTTTGCCATTGCGCCTACGGCCTTGGATTTTTGCTGGTATCTGCGTCACGTTGGTGCCGATGTTGCTGTCGATTTTGGAGTGATTCTGCCCACTGGTTCTCTTTGTAGCTCTGGTACAAAAAACGGCGGAATAATAAATAATAATAATAATAATAATATTTGCAATTACAATAGGGCTTCTGCTTTGCAGGCACGAAGCCCTAATTAAAAATCGTTATTTGAGCGATTTTGGCAGTTTTGACACCGGAATCGGGTAGCAAGACAAAAAACATTTCGAAAAAACCAAGGTCACCATGGTGACGGGGTCAAGGTCATTTGTGTACTTTTTTATGCCTTTTGGGGGCGAGCTGAAACGAGAGTGTAGTTGCATGTATGGTGGTGGCGATTGATGTTTGTGCTTAACCCCGACTTGATGTATCATTCGTATTATTCAGATTTGGAGAATATTAGTCCGCCGTCCGTCCGCGGGTCTGTCCGCCAAAAATGTTTTTTTAGCATTACTCATAAACCGTTCAATGTACAGTGCTGTAACTTTGTAGAAATCTTCATATGGTCTGTATCTACTCATGCTGTGAAAATCAAGCCATTTGGTTTTCAAGTTGTGTTTCCATGGTAACCTGAAAGAAAAAATATTAAATCCAAGATGGCGGCCAAACGGCTGGAAATATCGATTTTTAGTCTAGGGGGTAAAATGATCAGTGTCTTATGACGGTGTCGCATGTAAAATTTGAAAGGTATTGGGTCCATAGTGTCTGAGATATATGCTGTTTTATGCCGTTTTTAATCAATTGATGCATTCAAGCCAATATGGCCGCCAAATGGCTCAACTTTTGACAAGCCACTAAGAACAAAACTTGTTGGGCTTGCTATGCTGATGCGTCATGTCACTTTTCAACGTTGATTCACGAAGAACCTGGGCAGATGTGCTGTTTGCAGATAAATTTCCAGAATCCAATATGGCCGCTAAACTAATTACATTTTGACATGCATGTAAGAACAAAATATGTGCGACATACAAAGTTGTTATATACTGCCAATTTACAACTATGTCTATGCGAAACCAATGACGATATATTCTTTTCAAAAAAATATTTAGGACAGTACTTACATCAAAAGCAAACTCTTATATTTCCGTAACTAATAGAGATATGTAAAAACGGTTAGAATGTGTTGATGTTTGAACTATTGAGAAAATATGTGCAAATTTTGAAAGTACTGTGGCTGATACAAGCAGAGAAAATGATTGCGGAAGAGGCGAACCCAGCGCAAAATGACAAATCCGCTATCAACATGTTCAATCCAATATGGCCACCAAACCACGTGACTTTTGCCATGTGTTCAAGAACAGAAAATGTTCAGCGGCCAATGGCAAGATAGGAAGCAGTTGCTGCAACTACTTTGCATGATAAGATTCCATGTAAACACGTAATTGCAAAGTCATGCATTATGTCGGTGACAAATTTCGGCCGGAAGTAGCATTCAATATGGCGGCTATTAAAGCAGATATCAAAATTTCGCTAAGAAAATTTGTAGTGTGGTGCATAGAGACCAAGCATGCAAAGTTTTGAAGCCTTTGCTCTGGTAGTTTCAGAGGAGATAGATTTGGCGGCCAAGTGGTGAGAAAGTGCTAAAATGCATGTGTAAAAGCTTGAATCCAATATGGCTGCCAAACGGTGCGTTTTAGCGACATTGTCCGTCGAGGCAAAATTGATGGGCATCTGATTGGGCTGCCGCATGCCAAATTTAGTAGTCATTGGACTTATAGTTTCGGAGATATTTGCTGCTGAAATTGAAATTTTTGAAATTGTTTTGAGTTGTCTGCCCTTTGCCATTGCGCCTACGGCCTTGGATTTTTGCTGGTATCTGCGTCACGTTGGTGCCGATGTTGCTGTCGATTTTGGAGTGATTCTGCCCACTGGTTCTCTTTGTAGCTCTGGTACAAAAAACGGCGGAATAATAAATAATAATAATAATAATAATATTTGCAATTACAATAGGGCTTCTGCTTTGCAGGCACGAAGCCCTAATTAAAAATCGTTATTTGAGCGATTTTGGCAGTTTTGACACCGGAATCGGGTAGCAAGACAAAAAACATTTCGAAAAAACCAAGGTCACCATGGTGACGGGGTCAAGGTCATTTGTGTACTTTTTTATGCCTTTTGGGGGCGAGCTGAAACGAGAGTGTAGTTGCATGTATGGTGGTGGCGATTGATGTTTGTGCTTAACCCCGACTTGATGTATCATTCGTATTATTCAGATTTGGAGAATATTAGTCCGCCGTCCGTCCGCGGGTCTGTCCGCCAAAAATGTTTTTTTAGCATTACTCATAAACCGTTCAATGTACAGTGCTGTAACTTTGTAGAAATCTTCATATGGTCTGTATCTACTCATGCTGTGAAAATCAAGCCATTTGGTTTTCAAGTTGTGTTTCCATGGTAACCTGAAAGAAAAAATATTAAATCCAAGATGGCGGCCAAACGGCTGGAAATATCGATTTTTAGTCTAGGGGGTAAAATGATCAGTGTCTTATGACGGTGTCGCATGTAAAATTTGAAAGGTATTGGGTCCATAGTGTCTGAGATATATGCTGTTTTATGCCGTTTTTAATCAATTGATGCATTCAAGCCAATATGGCCGCCAAATGGCTCAACTTTTGACAAGCCACTAAGAACAAAACTTGTTGGGCTTGCTATGCTGATGCGTCATGTCACTTTTCAACGTTGATTCACGAAGAACCTGGGCAGATGTGCTGTTTGCAGATAAATTTCCAGAATCCAATATGGCCGCTAAACTAATTACATTTTGACATGCATGTAAGAACAAAATATGTGCGACATACAAAGTTGTTATATACTGCCAATTTACAACTATGTCTATGCGAAACCAATGACGATATATTCTTTTCAAAAAAATATTTAGGACAGTACTTACATCAAAAGCAAACTCTTATATTTCCGTAACTAATAGAGATATGTAAAAACGGTTAGAATGTGTTGATGTTTGAACTATTGAGAAAATATGTGCAAATTTTGAAAGTACTGTGGCTGATACAAGCAGAGAAAATGATTGCGGAAGAGGCGAACCCAGCGCAAAATGACAAATCCGCTATCAACATGTTCAATCCAATATGGCCACCAAACCACGTGACTTTTGCCATGTGTTCAAGAACAGAAAATGTTCAGCGGCCAATGGCAAGATAGGAAGCAGTTGCTGCAACTACTTTGCATGATAAGATTCCATGTAAACACGTAATTGCAAAGTCATGCATTATGTCGGTGACAAATTTCGGCCGGAAGTAGCATTCAATATGGCGGCTATTAAAGCAGATATCAAAATTTCGCTAAGAAAATTTGTAGTGTGGTGCATAGAGACCAAGCATGCAAAGTTTTGAAGCCTTTGCTCTGGTAGTTTCAGAGGAGATAGATTTGGCGGCCAAGTGGTGAGAAAGTGCTAAAATGCATGTGTAAAAGCTTGAATCCAATATGGCTGCCAAACGGTGCGTTTTAGCGACATTGTCCGTCGAGGCAAAATTGATGGGCATCTGATTGGGCTGCCGCATGCCAAATTTAGTAGTCATTGGACTTATAGTTTCGGAGATATTTGCTGCTGAAATTGAAATTTTTGAAATTGTTTTGAGTTGTCTGCCCTTTGCCATTGCGCCTACGGCCTTGGATTTTTGCTGGTATCTGCGTCACGTTGGTGACGATGTTGCTGTCGATTTTGGAGTGATTCTGCCCACTGGTTCTCTTTGTAGCTCTGGTACAAAAAACGGCGGAATAATAAATAATAATAATAATAATAATATTTGCAATTACAATAGGGCTTCTGCTTTGCAGGCACGAAGCCCTAATTAAAAATCGTTATTTGAGCGATTTTGGCAGTTTTGACACCGGAATCGGGTAGCAAGACAAAAAACATTTCGAAAAAACCAAGGTCACCATGGTGACGGGGTCAAGGTCATTTGTGTACTTTTTTATGCCTTTTGGGGGCGAGCTGAAACGAGAGTGTAGTTGCATGTATGGTGGTGGCGATTGATGTTTGTGCTTAACCCCGACTTGATGTATCATTCGTATTATTCAGATTTGGAGAATATTAGTCCGCCGTCCGTCCGCGGGTCTGTCCGCCAAAAATGTTTTTTTAGCATTACTCATAAACCGTTCAATGTACAGTGCTGTAACTTTGTAGAAATCTTCATATGGTCTGTATCTACTCATGCTGTGAAAATCAAGCCATTTGGTTTTCAAGTTGTGTTTCCATGGTAACCTGAAAGAAAAAATATTAAATCCAAGATGGCGGCCAAACGGCTGGAAATATCGATTTTTAGTCTAGGGGGTAAAATGATCAGTGTCTTATGACGGTGTCGCATGTAAAATTTGAAAGGTATTGGGTCCATAGTGTCTGAGATATATGCTGTTTTATGCCGTTTTTAATCAATTGATGCATTCAAGCCAATATGGCCGCCAAATGGCTCAACTTTTGACAAGCCACTAAGAACAAAACTTGTTGGGCTTGCTATGCTGATGCGTCATGTCACTTTTCAACGTTGATTCACGAAGAACCTGGGCAGATGTGCTGTTTGCAGATAAATTTCCAGAATCCAATATGGCCGCTAAACTAATTACATTTTGACATGCATGTAAGAACAAAATATGTGCGACATACAAAGTTGTTATATACTGCCAATTTACAACTATGTCTATGCGAAACCAATGACGATATATTCTTTTCAAAAAAATATTTAGGACAGTACTTACATCAAAAGCAAACTCTTATATTTCCGTAACTAATAGAGATATGTAAAAACGGTTAGAATGTGTTGATGTTTGAACTATTGAGAAAATATGTGCAAATTTTGAAAGTACTGTGGCTGATACAAGCAGAGAAAATGATTGCGGAAGAGGCGAACCCAGCGCAAAATGACAAATCCGCTATCAACATGTTCAATCCAATATGGCCACCAAACCACGTGACTTTTGCCATGTGTTCAAGAACAGAAAATGTTCAGCGGCCAATGGCAAGATAGGAAGCAGTTGCTGCAACTACTTTGCATGATAAGATTCCATGTAAACACGTAATTGCAAAGTCATGCATTATGTCGGTGACAAATTTCGGCCGGAAGTAGCATTCAATATGGCGGCTATTAAAGCAGATATCAAAATTTCGCTAAGAAAATTTGTAGTGTGGTGCATAGAGACCAAGCATGCAAAGTTTTGAAGCCTTTGCTCTGGTAGTTTCAGAGGAGATAGATTTGGCGGCCAAGTGGTGAGAAAGTGCTAAAATGCATGTGTAAAAGCTTGAATCCAATATGGCTGCCAAACGGTGCGTTTTAGCGACATTGTCCGTCGAGGCAAAATTGATGGGCATCTGATTGGGCTGCCGCATGCCAAATTTAGTAGTCATTGGACTTATAGTTTCGGAGATATTTGCTGCTGAAATTGAAATTTTTGAAATTGTTTTGAGTTGTCTGCCCTTTGCCATTGCGCCTACGGCCTTGGATTTTTGCTGGTATCTGCGTCACGTTGGTGACGATGTTGCTGTCGATTTTGGAGTGATTCTGCCCACTGGTTCTCTTTGTAGCTCTGGTACAAAAAACGGCGGAATAATAAATAATAATAATAATAATAATATTTGCAATTACAATAGGGCTTCTGCTTTGCAGGCACGAAGCCCTAATTAAAAATCGTTATTTGAGCGATTTTGGCAGTTTTGACACCGGAATCGGGTAGCAAGACAAAAAACATTTCGAAAAAACCAAGGTCACCATGGTGACGGGGTCAAGGTCATTTGTGTACTTTTTTATGCCTTTTGGGGGCGAGCTGAAACGAGAGTGTAGTTGCATGTATGGTGGTGGCGATTGATGTTTGTGCTTAACCCCGACTTGATGTATCATTCGTATTATTCAGATTTGGAGAATATTAGTCCGCCGTCCGTCCGCGGGTCTGTCCGCCAAAAATGTTTTTTTAGCATTACTCATAAACCGTTCAATGTACAGTGCTGTAACTTTGTAGAAATCTTCATATGGTCTGTATCTACTCATGCTGTGAAAATCAAGCCATTTGGTTTTCAAGTTGTGTTTCCATGGTAACCTGAAAGAAAAAATATTAAATCCAAGATGGCGGCCAAACGGCTGGAAATATCGATTTTTAGTCTAGGGGGTAAAATGATCAGTGTCTTATGACGGTGTCGCATGTAAAATTTGAAAGGTATTGGGTCCATAGTGTCTGAGATATATGCTGTTTTATGCCGTTTTTAATCAATTGATGCATTCAAGCCAATATGGCCGCCAAATGGCTCAACTTTTGACAAGCCACTAAGAACAAAACTTGTTGGGCTTGCTATGCTGATGCGTCATGTCACTTTTCAACGTTGATTCACGAAGAACCTGGGCAGATGTGCTGTTTGCAGATAAATTTCCAGAATCCAATATGGCCGCTAAACTAATTACATTTTGACATGCATGTAAGAACAAAATATGTGCGACATACAAAGTTGTTATATACTGCCAATTTACAACTATGTCTATGCGAAACCAATGACGATATATTCTTTTCAAAAAAATATTTAGGACAGTACTTACATCAAAAGCAAACTCTTATATTTCCGTAACTAATAGAGATATGTAAAAACGGTTAGAATGTGTTGATGTTTGAACTATTGAGAAAATATGTGCAAATTTTGAAAGTACTGTGGCTGATACAAGCAGAGAAAATGATTGCGGAAGAGGCGAACCCAGCGCAAAATGACAAATCCGCTATCAACATGTTCAATCCAATATGGCCACCAAACCACGTGACTTTTGCCATGTGTTCAAGAACAGAAAATGTTCAGCGGCCAATGGCAAGATAGGAAGCAGTTGCTGCAACTACTTTGCATGATAAGATTCCATGTAAACACGTAATTGCAAAGTCATGCATTATGTCGGTGACAAATTTCGGCCGGAAGTAGCATTCAATATGGCGGCTATTAAAGCAGATATCAAAATTTCGCTAAGAAAATTTGTAGTGTGGTGCATAGAGACCAAGCATGCAAAGTTTTGAAGCCTTTGCTCTGGTAGTTTCAGAGGAGATAGATTTGGCGGCCAAGTGGTGAGAAAGTGCTAAAATGCATGTGTAAAAGCTTGAATCCAATATGGCTGCCAAACGGTGCGTTTTAGCGACATTGTCCGTCGAGGCAAAATTGATGGGCATCTGATTGGGCTGCCGCATGCCAAATTTAGTAGTCATTGGACTTATAGTTTCGGAGATATTTGCTGCTGAAATTGAAATTTTTGAAATTGTTTTGAGTTGTCTGCCCTTTGCCATTGCGCCTACGGCCTTGGATTTTTGCTGGTATCTGCGTCACGTTGGTGCCGATGTTGCTGTCGATTTTGGAGTGATTCTGCCCACTGGTTCTCTTTGTAGCTCTGGTACAAAAAACGGCGGAATAATAAATAATAATAATAATAATAATATTTGCAATTACAATAGGGCTTCTGCTTTGCAGGCACGAAGCCCTAATTAAAAATCGTTATTTGAGCGATTTTGGCAGTTTTGACACCGGAATCGGGTAGCAAGACAAAAAACATTTCGAAAAAACCAAGGTCACCATGGTGACGGGGTCAAGGTCATTTGTGTACTTTTTTATGCCTTTTGGGGGCGAGCTGAAACGAGAGTGTAGTTGCATGTATGGTGGTGGCGATTGATGTTTGTGCTTAACCCCGACTTGATGTATCATTCGTATTATTCAGATTTGGAGAATATTAGTCCGCCGTCCGTCCGCGGGTCTGTCCGCCAAAAATGTTTTTTTAGCATTACTCATAAACCGTTCAATGTACAGTGCTGTAACTTTGTAGAAATCTTCATATGGTCTGTATCTACTCATGCTGTGAAAATCAAGCCATTTGGTTTTCAAGTTGTGTTTCCATGGTAACCTGAAAGAAAAAATATTAAATCCAAGATGGCGGCCAAACGGCTGGAAATATCGATTTTTAGTCTAGGGGGTAAAATGATCAGTGTCTTATGACGGTGTCGCATGTAAAATTTGAAAGGTATTGGGTCCATAGTGTCTGAGATATATGCTGTTTTATGCCGTTTTTAATCAATTGATGCATTCAAGCCAATATGGCCGCCAAATGGCTCAACTTTTGACAAGCCACTAAGAACAAAACTTGTTGGGCTTGCTATGCTGATGCGTCATGTCACTTTTCAACGTTGATTCACGAAGAACCTGGGCAGATGTGCTGTTTGCAGATAAATTTCCAGAATCCAATATGGCCGCTAAACTAATTACATTTTGACATGCATGTAAGAACAAAATATGTGCGACATACAAAGTTGTTATATACTGCCAATTTACAACTATGTCTATGCGAAACCAATGACGATATATTCTTTTCAAAAAAATATTTAGGACAGTACTTACATCAAAAGCAAACTCTTATATTTCCGTAACTAATAGAGATATGTAAAAACGGTTAGAATGTGTTGATGTTTGAACTATTGAGAAAATATGTGCAAATTTTGAAAGTACTGTGGCTGATACAAGCAGAGAAAATGATTGCGGAAGAGGCGAACCCAGCGCAAAATGACAAATCCGCTATCAACATGTTCAATCCAATATGGCCACCAAACCACGTGACTTTTGCCATGTGTTCAAGAACAGAAAATGTTCAGCGGCCAATGGCAAGATAGGAAGCAGTTGCTGCAACTACTTTGCATGATAAGATTCCATGTAAACACGTAATTGCAAAGTCATGCATTATGTCGGTGACAAATTTCGGCCGGAAGTAGCATTCAATATGGCGGCTATTAAAGCAGATATCAAAATTTCGCTAAGAAAATTTGTAGTGTGGTGCATAGAGACCAAGCATGCAAAGTTTTGAAGCCTTTGCTCTGGTAGTTTCAGAGGAGATAGATTTGGCGGCCAAGTGGTGAGAAAGTGCTAAAATGCATGTGTAAAAGCTTGAATCCAATATGGCTGCCAAACGGTGCGTTTTAGCGACATTGTCCGTCGAGGCAAAATTGATGGGCATCTGATTGGGCTGCCGCATGCCAAATTTAGTAGTCATTGGACTTATAGTTTCGGAGATATTTGCTGCTGAAATTGAAATTTTTGAAATTGTTTTGAGTTGTCTGCCCTTTGCCATTGCGCCTACGGCCTTGGATTTTTGCTGGTATCTGCGTCACGTTGGTGCCGATGTTGCTGTCGATTTTGGAGTGATTCTGCCCACTGGTTCTCTTTGTAGCTCTGGTACAAAAAACGGCGGAATAATAAATAATAATAATAATAATAATATTTGCAATTACAATAGGGCTTCTGCTTTGCAGGCACGAAGCCCTAATTAAAAATCGTTATTTGAGCGATTTTGGCAGTTTTGACACCGGAATCGGGTAGCAAGACAAAAAACATTTCGAAAAAACCAAGGTCACCATGGTGACGGGGTCAAGGTCATTTGTGTACTTTTTTATGCCTTTTGGGGGCGAGCTGAAACGAGAGTGTAGTTGCATGTATGGTGGTGGCGATTGATGTTTGTGCTTAACCCCGACTTGATGTATCATTCGTATTATTCAGATTTGGAGAATATTAGTCCGCCGTCCGTCCGCGGGTCTGTCCGCCAAAAATGTTTTTTTAGCATTACTCATAAACCGTTCAATGTACAGTGCTGTAACTTTGTAGAAATCTTCATATGGTCTGTATCTACTCATGCTGTGAAAATCAAGCCATTTGGTTTTCAAGTTGTGTTTCCATGGTAACCTGAAAGAAAAAATATTAAATCCAAGATGGCGGCCAAACGGCTGGAAATATCGATTTTTAGTCTAGGGGGTAAAATGATCAGTGTCTTATGACGGTGTCGCATGTAAAATTTGAAAGGTATTGGGTCCATAGTGTCTGAGATATATGCTGTTTTATGCCGTTTTTAATCAATTGATGCATTCAAGCCAATATGGCCGCCAAATGGCTCAACTTTTGACAAGCCACTAAGAACAAAACTTGTTGGGCTTGCTATGCTGATGCGTCATGTCACTTTTCAACGTTGATTCACGAAGAACCTGGGCAGATGTGCTGTTTGCAGATAAATTTCCAGAATCCAATATGGCCGCTAAACTAATTACATTTTGACATGCATGTAAGAACAAAATATGTGCGACATACAAAGTTGTTATATACTGCCAATTTACAACTATGTCTATGCGAAACCAATGACGATATATTCTTTTCAAAAAAATATTTAGGACAGTACTTACATCAAAAGCAAACTCTTATATTTCCGTAACTAATAGAGATATGTAAAAACGGTTAGAATGTGTTGATGTTTGAACTATTGAGAAAATATGTGCAAATTTTGAAAGTACTGTGGCTGATACAAGCAGAGAAAATGATTGCGGAAGAGGCGAACCCAGCGCAAAATGACAAATCCGCTATCAACATGTTCAATCCAATATGGCCACCAAACCACGTGACTTTTGCCATGTGTTCAAGAACAGAAAATGTTCAGCGGCCAATGGCAAGATAGGAAGCAGTTGCTGCAACTACTTTGCATGATAAGATTCCATGTAAACACGTAATTGCAAAGTCATGCATTATGTCGGTGACAAATTTCGGCCGGAAGTAGCATTCAATATGGCGGCTATTAAAGCAGATATCAAAATTTCGCTAAGAAAATTTGTAGTGTGGTGCATAGAGACCAAGCATGCAAAGTTTTGAAGCCTTTGCTCTGGTAGTTTCAGAGGAGATAGATTTGGCGGCCAAGTGGTGAGAAAGTGCTAAAATGCATGTGTAAAAGCTTGAATCCAATATGGCTGCCAAACGGTGCGTTTTAGCGACATTGTCCGTCGAGGCAAAATTGATGGGCATCTGATTGGGCTGCCGCATGCCAAATTTAGTAGTCATTGGACTTATAGTTTCGGAGATATTTGCTGCTGAAATTGAAATTTTTGAAATTGTTTTGAGTTGTCTGCCCTTTGCCATTGCGCCTACGGCCTTGGATTTTTGCTGGTATCTGCGTCACGTTGGTGCCGATGTTGCTGTCGATTTTGGAGTGATTCTGCCCACTGGTTCTCTTTGTAGCTCTGGTACAAAAAACGGCGGAATAATAAATAATAATAATAATAATAATATTTGCAATTACAATAGGGCTTCTGCTTTGCAGGCACGAAGCCCTAATTAAAAATCGTTATTTGAGCGATTTTGGCAGTTTTGACACCGGAATCGGGTAGCAAGACAAAAAACATTTCGAAAAAACCAAGGTCACCATGGTGACGGGGTCAAGGTCATTTGTGTACTTTTTTATGCCTTTTGGGGGCGAGCTGAAACGAGAGTGTAGTTGCATGTATGGTGGTGGCGATTGATGTTTGTGCTTAACCCCGACTTGATGTATCATTCGTATTATTCAGATTTGGAGAATATTAGTCCGCCGTCCGTCCGCGGGTCTGTCCGCCAAAAATGTTTTTTTAGCATTACTCATAAACCGTTCAATGTACAGTGCTGTAACTTTGTAGAAATCTTCATATGGTCTGTATCTACTCATGCTGTGAAAATCAAGCCATTTGGTTTTCAAGTTGTGTTTCCATGGTAACCTGAAAGAAAAAATATTAAATCCAAGATGGCGGCCAAACGGCTGGAAATATCGATTTTTAGTCTAGGGGGTAAAATGATCAGTGTCTTATGACGGTGTCGCATGTAAAATTTGAAAGGTATTGGGTCCATAGTGTCTGAGATATATGCTGTTTTATGCCGTTTTTAATCAATTGATGCATTCAAGCCAATATGGCCGCCAAATGGCTCAACTTTTGACAAGCCACTAAGAACAAAACTTGTTGGGCTTGCTATGCTGATGCGTCATGTCACTTTTCAACGTTGATTCACGAAGAACCTGGGCAGATGTGCTGTTTGCAGATAAATTTCCAGAATCCAATATGGCCGCTAAACTAATTACATTTTGACATGCATGTAAGAACAAAATATGTGCGACATACAAAGTTGTTATATACTGCCAATTTACAACTATGTCTATGCGAAACCAATGACGATATATTCTTTTCAAAAAAATATTTAGGACAGTACTTACATCAAAAGCAAACTCTTATATTTCCGTAACTAATAGAGATATGTAAAAACGGTTAGAATGTGTTGATGTTTGAACTATTGAGAAAATATGTGCAAATTTTGAAAGTACTGTGGCTGATACAAGCAGAGAAAATGATTGCGGAAGAGGCGAACCCAGCGCAAAATGACAAATCCGCTATCAACATGTTCAATCCAATATGGCCACCAAACCACGTGACTTTTGCCATGTGTTCAAGAACAGAAAATGTTCAGCGGCCAATGGCAAGATAGGAAGCAGTTGCTGCAACTACTTTGCATGATAAGATTCCATGTAAACACGTAATTGCAAAGTCATGCATTATGTCGGTGACAAATTTCGGCCGGAAGTAGCATTCAATATGGCGGCTATTAAAGCAGATATCAAAATTTCGCTAAGAAAATTTGTAGTGTGGTGCATAGAGACCAAGCATGCAAAGTTTTGAAGCCTTTGCTCTGGTAGTTTCAGAGGAGATAGATTTGGCGGCCAAGTGGTGAGAAAGTGCTAAAATGCATGTGTAAAAGCTTGAATCCAATATGGCTGCCAAACGGTGCGTTTTAGCGACATTGTCCGTCGAGGCAAAATTGATGGGCATCTGATTGGGCTGCCGCATGCCAAATTTAGTAGTCATTGGACTTATAGTTTCGGAGATATTTGCTGCTGAAATTGAAATTTTTGAAATTGTTTTGAGTTGTCTGCCCTTTGCCATTGCGCCTACGGCCTTGGATTTTTGCTGGTATCTGCGTCACGTTGGTGCCGATGTTGCTGTCGATTTTGGAGTGATTCTGCCCACTGGTTCTCTTTGTAGCTCTGGTACAAAAAACGGCGGAATAATAAATAATAATAATAATAATAATATTTGCAATTACAATAGGGCTTCTGCTTTGCAGGCACGAAGCCCTAATTAAAAATCGTTATTTGAGCGATTTTGGCAGTTTTGACACCGGAATCGGGTAGCAAGACAAAAAACATTTCGAAAAAACCAAGGTCACCATGGTGACGGGGTCAAGGTCATTTGTGTACTTTTTTATGCCTTTTGGGGGCGAGCTGAAACGAGAGTGTAGTTGCATGTATGGTGGTGGCGATTGATGTTTGTGCTTAACCCCGACTTGATGTATCATTCGTATTATTCAGATTTGGAGAATATTAGTCCGCCGTCCGTCCGCGGGTCTGTCCGCCAAAAATGTTTTTTTAGCATTACTCATAAACCGTTCAATGTACAGTGCTGTAACTTTGTAGAAATCTTCATATGGTCTGTATCTACTCATGCTGTGAAAATCAAGCCATTTGGTTTTCAAGTTGTGTTTCCATGGTAACCTGAAAGAAAAAATATTAAATCCAAGATGGCGGCCAAACGGCTGGAAATATCGATTTTTAGTCTAGGGGGTAAAATGATCAGTGTCTTATGACGGTGTCGCATGTAAAATTTGAAAGGTATTGGGTCCATAGTGTCTGAGATATATGCTGTTTTATGCCGTTTTTAATCAATTGATGCATTCAATCCAATATGGCCGCCAAATGGCTCAACTTTTGACAAGCCACTAAGAACAAAACTTGTTCGGCTTGCTATGCTGATGCGTCATGTCACTTTTCAACGTTGATTCACGAAGAACTTGGGCAGATGTGCTGTTTGCAGATAAATTTCCAGAATCCAATATGGCCGCTAAACTAATTACATTTTGACATGCATGTAAGAACAAAATATGTGCGACAAAAAAAGTTATTATATACTGCCAATTTACAACTATGTCTATGCGAAACCAATGACGATATATTCTTTTTTTAAAAATATTTAGGACAGTATTTTCATCAGAAGCAAACTCTTATATTTCCGTAACAAATTGAGATATGTCAAAACGGTTCTAGAGTGTTGACGTTTGAACTATGGAAAAAATTTGTGCAAATTTTGAAAGTACTGTGGCTGATACAGGCAGAGAAAATGATTGCGGAAGAGGCGAACCCAGCACAAAATGACAAATCCGCTATCAACATGTTCAATCCAATATGGCCACCAAACCACGTGACTTTTGCCATGTGTTCAAGAACAGAAAATGTTCAGCGGCCAATGGCAAGATAGGAAGCAGTTGCTGCAACTACTTTGCATGATAAGATTCCATGTAAACACGTAATTGCAAAGTCATGCATTATGTTGGTGACAAATTTCGGCCGGAAGTAGCATTCAATATGGCGGCTATTAAAGCAGATATCAAAATTTCGCTAAGATAGTTTGTAGTGTGGTGCATAGGGACCAAGCATGCAAAGTTTTGAAGCCTTTGCTCTGGTAGTTTCAGAGGAGATAGATTTGGCGGCCATGTGGTGAGAAAGTGCTAAAATGCATGTGGAAAAGCTTGAATCCAATATGGCTGCCAAACGGTGCGTTGTAGCTACCATCGTCCTGCAGTACAAAATGATGGGCATCTGATTGCGCTGCCGCATGGCGAATCTGGAAGTCATTGGACAATTGGTTTCGAAGATTATTGCTGCTGAAGTTGAAACTTTGATGAGTTATCTGCCCTTAGCCATTGGGCCTATGGCCTTGGGTTTTTGCTGGGCACTGCATCACATTGGTGTCCATGTTGCTGTTGATTTTGGAGCGATTCTGGCTACTGGTGGCTTTTGTAGCAATGGTACAAAAAACGGCGGAATAATAAATAATAATAATCTTTGTAATTACAATAGGTCTTCTGCCTTTCAGGCACGAAGCCCTAATTAAAAATCGTTATTTGAGCGATTTTGGCAGTTTTGACACCGGAATCGGGTAGCAAGACAAAAAACATTTCGAAAAAGCCAAGGTCACCAAGGTGACGGGGTCAAGGTCATATGTGTATTTTTTTATGCCTTTTGGGGGCGAGCTGAAACGTGACTGCAGTTGCGTGTATGGTGGTAGCGATTTGTGTTTGTGCTTAACCCCGACTTGATGTATCTCTCGTATTATTCAGATTTTGAGAATATTATGTCCGCCGTCCGTCCGCGTGTCTGTCCGCCAAAAATGTTTTTTTAGCATTACTCATAAACCGTTCAATGTACAGTGCTGTAACTTTGTAGAAATCTTCATATGGTCTGTATCTACTCATGCTGTGAAAATCAAGCCATTTGGTTTTCAAGTTGTGTTTCCATGGCAACCTGAAAGAAAAAATCTTAAATCCAAGATGGCGGCCAAACGGTTGAATTTATCAATTTTTAGTCTAGGGGGTAAAATGATCAGTATCTTATGACGGTGTCGCATGTAAAATTTGAAAGCTATTGGGTCCATAGTGTCTGAGATATATGCTGTTTTATGCCGTTTTTAATCAGTTGATGCATTCAATCCAATATGGCCGCCAAATGGCTCAACTTTTGACAAGCCACTAAGAACAAAACTTGTTGGGCTTGCTATGCTGATGTGTCATGTCACTTTTGAACGTTGATTCACGAAGAACTTGGGCAGATGTGCTGTTTGCAGATAAATTTCCAGAATCCAATATGGCCGCTAAACTAATTACATTTTGACATGCATGTAAGAACAAAATATGTGCGACAAAAAAAGTTATTATATACTGCCAATTTACAACTATGTCTATGCGAAACCAATGACGATATATTCTTTTCAAAAAAATATTTATGACAGTACTTACATCAAAAGCAAACTCTTGTATTTCCGTAACTAATTGAGATATGTAAAAACGGTTAGAATGTGTTGATGTTTGAACTATGGAAAAAATATGTGCAAATTTTGAAAGTACTGTGGCTGATACAGGCAGAGAAAATGATTGCGGAAGAGGCGAACCCAGCACAAAATGACAAATCCGCTATCAACATGTTCAATCCAATATGGCCACCAAACCACGTGACTTTTGCCATGTGTTCAAGAACAGAAAATGTTCAGCGGCCAATGGCAAGATAGGAAGCAGTTGCTGCAACTACTTTGCATGATAAGATTCCATGTAAACACGTAATTGCAAAGTCATGCATTATGTTGGTGACAAATTTCGGCCGGAAGTAGCATTCAATATGGCGGCTATTAAAGGAGATATCAAAATTTGGCTAAGATAGTTTGTAGTGTGGTGCATAGAGACCAAGCATGCAAAGTTTTGAAGCCTTTGCTCTGGTAGTTTCAGAGGAGATAGATTTGGCGGCCATGTGGTGAGAAAGTGCTAAAATGCATGTGTAAAAGCTTGAATCCAATATGGCTGCCAAACGGTGCGTTGTAGCTACCATGGTCCTGCAGTACAAAATGATGGGCATCTGATTGCGCTGCCGCATGGCAAATCTGGAAGTCATTGGACAATTGGTTTCGAAGATTATTGCTGCTGAAGTTGAAACTTTGATGAGTTATCTGCCCTTAGCCATTGGGCCTATGGCCTTGGGTTTTTGCTGGGCACTGCATCACATTGGTGTCCATGTTGCTGTTGATTTTGGAGCGATTCTGGCTACTGGTGGCTTTTGTAGCAATGGTACAAAAAACGGCGGAATAATAAATAATAATAATCTTTGTAATTACAATAGGTCTTCTGCCTTTCAGGCACGAAGCCCTAATTAAAAATCGTTATTTGAGCGATTTTGGCAGTTTTGACACCGGAATCGGGTAGCAAGACAAAAAACATTTCGAAAAAGCCAAGGTCACCAAGGTGACGGGGTCAAGGTCATATGTGTATTTTTTTATGCCTTTTGGGGGCGAGCTGAAACGTGACTGCAGTTGCGTGTATGGTGGTAGCGATTTGTGTTTGTGCTTAACCCCGACTTGATGTATCTCTCGTATTATTCAGATTTTGAGAATATTATGTCCGCCGTCCGTCCGCGTGTCTGTCCGCCAAAAATGTTTTTTTAGCATTACTCATAAACCGTTCAATGTACAGTGCTGTAACTTTGTAGAAATCTTCATATGGTCTGTATCTACTCATGCTGTGAAAATCAAGCCATTTGGTTTTCAAGTTGTGTTTCCATGGCAACCTGAAAGAAAAAATCTTAAATCCAAGATGGCGGCCAAACGGTTGAATTTATCAATTTTTAGTCTAGGGGGTAAAATGATCAGTATCTTATGACGGTGTCGCATGTAAAATTTGAAAGCTATTGGGTCCATAGTGTCTGAGATATATGCTGTTTTATGCCGTTTTTAATCAGTTGATGCATTCAATCCAATATGGCCGCCAAATGGCTCAACTTTTGACAAGCCACTAAGAACAAAACTTGTTGGGCTTGCTATGCTGATGTGTCATGTCACTTTTGAACGTTGATTCACGAAGAACTTGGGCAGATGTGCTGTTTGCAGATAAATTTCCAGAATCCAATATGGCCGCTAAACTAATTACATTTTGACATGCATGTAAGAACAAAATATGTGCGACAAAAAAAGTTATTATATACTGCCAATTTACAACTATGTCTATGCGAAACCAATGACGATATATTCTTTTCAAAAAAATATTTATGACAGTACTTACATCAAAAGCAAACTCTTGTATTTCCGTAACTAATTGAGATATGTAAAAACGGTTAGAATGTGTTGATGTTTGAACTATGGAAAAAATATGTGCAAATTTTGAAAGTACTGTGGCTGATACAGGCAGAGAAAATGATTGCGGAAGAGGCGAACCCAGCACAAAATGACAAATCCGCTATCAACATGTTCAATCCAATATGGCCACCAAACCACGTGACTTTTGCCATGTGTTCAAGAACAGAAAATGTTCAGCGGCCAATGGCAAGATAGGAAGCAGTTGCTGCAACTACTTTGCATGATAAGATTCCATGTAAACACGTAATTGCAAAGTCATGCATTATGTTGGTGACAAATTTCGGCCGGAAGTAGCATTCAATATGGCGGCTATTAAAGGAGATATCAAAATTTGGCTAAGATAGTTTGTAGTGTGGTGCATAGAGACCAAGCATGCAAAGTTTTGAAGCCTTTGCTCTGGTAGTTTCAGAGGAGATAGATTTGGCGGCCATGTGGTGAGAAAGTGCTAAAATGCATGTGTAAAAGCTTGAATCCAATATGGCTGCCAAACGGTGCGTTGTAGCTACCATGGTCCTGCAGTACAAAATGATGGGCATCTGATTGCGCTGCCGCATGGCAAATCTGGAAGTCATTGGACAATTGGTTTCGAAGATTATTGCTGCTGAAGTTGAAACTTTGATGAGTTATCTGCCCTTAGCCATTGGGCCTATGGCCTTGGGTTTTTGCTGGGCACTGCATCACATTGGTGTCCATGTTGCTGTTGATTTTGGAGCGATTCTGGCTACTGGTGGCTTTTGTAGCAATGGTACAAAAAACGGCGGAATAATAAATAATAATAATCTTTGTAATTACAATAGGTCTTCTGCCTTTCAGGCACGAAGCCCTAATTAAAAATCGTTATTTGAGCGATTTTGGCAGTTTTGACACCGGAATCGGGTAGCAAGACAAAAAACATTTCGAAAAAGCCAAGGTCACCAAGGTGACGGGGTCAAGGTCATATGTGTATTTTTTTATGCCTTTTGGGGGCGAGCTGAAACGTGACTGCAGTTGCGTGTATGGTGGTAGCGATTTGTGTTTGTGCTTAACCCCGACTTGATGTATCTCTCGTATTATTCAGATTTTGAGAATATTATGTCCGCCGTCCGTCCGCGTGTCTGTCCGCCAAAAATGTTTTTTTAGCATTACTCATAAACCGTTCAATGTACAGTGCTGTAACTTTGTAGAAATCTTCATATGGTCTGTATCTACTCATGCTGTGAAAATCAAGCCATTTGGTTTTCAAGTTGTGTTTCCATGGCAACCTGAAAGAAAAAATCTTAAATCCAAGATGGCGGCCAAACGGTTGAATTTATCAATTTTTAGTCTAGGGGGTAAAATGATCAGTATCTTATGACGGTGTCGCATGTAAAATTTGAAAGCTATTGGGTCCATAGTGTCTGAGATATATGCTGTTTTATGCCGTTTTTAATCAGTTGATGCATTCAATCCAATATGGCCGCCAAATGGCTCAACTTTTGACAAGCCACTAAGAACAAAACTTGTTGGGCTTGCTATGCTGATGTGTCATGTCACTTTTGAACGTTGATTCACGAAGAACTTGGGCAGATGTGCTGTTTGCAGATAAATTTCCAGAATCCAATATGGCCGCTAAACTAATTACATTTTGACATGCATGTAAGAACAAAATATGTGCGACAAAAAAAGTTATTATATACTGCCAATTTACAACTATGTCTATGCGAAACCAATGACGATATATTCTTTTCAAAAAAATATTTATGACAGTACTTACATCAAAAGCAAACTCTTGTATTTCCGTAACTAATTGAGATATGTAAAAACGGTTAGAATGTGTTGATGTTTGAACTATGGAAAAAATATGTGCAAATTTTGAAAGTACTGTGGCTGATACAGGCAGAGAAAATGATTGCGGAAGAGGCGAACCCAGCACAAAATGACAAATCCGCTATCAACATGTTCAATCCAATATGGCCACCAAACCACGTGACTTTTGCCATGTGTTCAAGAACAGAAAATGTTCAGCGGCCAATGGCAAGATAGGAAGCAGTTGCTGCAACTACTTTGCATGATAAGATTCCATGTAAACACGTAATTGCAAAGTCATGCATTATGTTGGTGACAAATTTCGGCCGGAAGTAGCATTCAATATGGCGGCTATTAAAGGAGATATCAAAATTTGGCTAAGATAGTTTGTAGTGTGGTGCATAGAGACCAAGCATGCAAAGTTTTGAAGCCTTTGCTCTGGTAGTTTCAGAGGAGATAGATTTGGCGGCCATGTGGTGAGAAAGTGCTAAAATGCATGTGTAAAAGCTTGAATCCAATATGGCTGCCAAACGGTGCGTTGTAGCTACCATGGTCCTGCAGTACAAAATGATGGGCATCTGATTGCGCTGCCGCATGGCAAATCTGGAAGTCATTGGACAATTGGTTTCGAAGATTATTGCTGCTGAAGTTGAAACTTTGATGAGTTATCTGCCCTTAGCCATTGGGCCTATGGCCTTGGGTTTTTGCTGGGCACTGCATCACATTGGTGTCCATGTTGCTGTTGATTTTGGAGCGATTCTGGCTACTGGTGGCTTTTGTAGCAATGGTACAAAAAACGGCGGAATAATAAATAATAATAATCTTTGTAATTACAATAGGTCTTCTGCCTTTCAGGCACGAAGCCCTAATTAAAAATCGTTATTTGAGCGATTTTGGCAGTTTTGACACCGGAATCGGGTAGCAAGACAAAAAACATTTCGAAAAAGCCAAGGTCACCAAGGTGACGGGGTCAAGGTCATATGTGTATTTTTTTATGCCTTTTGGGGGCGAGCTGAAACGTGACTGCAGTTGCGTGTATGGTGGTAGCGATTTGTGTTTGTGCTTAACCCCGACTTGATGTATCTCTCGTATTATTCAGATTTTGAGAATATTATGTCCGCCGTCCGTCCGCGTGTCTGTCCGCCAAAAATGTTTTTTTAGCATTACTCATAAACCGTTCAATGTACAGTGCTGTAACTTTGTAGAAATCTTCATATGGTCTGTATCTACTCATGCTGTGAAAATCAAGCCATTTGGTTTTCAAGTTGTGTTTCCATGGCAACCTGAAAGAAAAAATCTTAAATCCAAGATGGCGGCCAAACGGTTGAATTTATCAATTTTTAGTCTAGGGGGTAAAATGATCAGTATCTTATGACGGTGTCGCATGTAAAATTTGAAAGCTATTGGGTCCATAGTGTCTGAGATATATGCTGTTTTATGCCGTTTTTAATCAGTTGATGCATTCAATCCAATATGGCCGCCAAATGGCTCAACTTTTGACAAGCCACTAAGAACAAAACTTGTTGGGCTTGCTATGCTGATGTGTCATGTCACTTTTGAACGTTGATTCACGAAGAACTTGGGCAGATGTGCTGTTTGCAGATAAATTTCCAGAATCCAATATGGCCGCTAAACTAATTACATTTTGACATGCATGTAAGAACAAAATATGTGCGACAAAAAAAGTTATTATATACTGCCAATTTACAACTATGTCTATGCGAAACCAATGACGATATATTCTTTTCAAAAAAATATTTATGACAGTACTTACATCAAAAGCAAACTCTTGTATTTCCGTAACTAATTGAGATATGTAAAAACGGTTAGAATGTGTTGATGTTTGAACTATGGAAAAAATATGTGCAAATTTTGAAAGTACTGTGGCTGATACAGGCAGAGAAAATGATTGCGGAAGAGGCGAACCCAGCACAAAATGACAAATCCGCTATCAACATGTTCAATCCAATATGGCCACCAAACCACGTGACTTTTGCCATGTGTTCAAGAACAGAAAATGTTCAGCGGCCAATGGCAAGATAGGAAGCAGTTGCTGCAACTACTTTGCATGATAAGATTCCATGTAAACACGTAATTGCAAAGTCATGCATTATGTTGGTGACAAATTTCGGCCGGAAGTAGCATTCAATATGGCGGCTATTAAAGGAGATATCAAAATTTGGCTAAGATAGTTTGTAGTGTGGTGCATAGAGACCAAGCATGCAAAGTTTTGAAGCCTTTGCTCTGGTAGTTTCAGAGGAGATAGATTTGGCGGCCATGTGGTGAGAAAGTGCTAAAATGCATGTGTAAAAGCTTGAATCCAATATGGCTGCCAAACGGTGCGTTGTAGCTACCATGGTCCTGCAGTACAAAATGATGGGCATCTGATTGCGCTGCCGCATGGCAAATCTGGAAGTCATTGGACAATTGGTTTCGAAGATTATTGCTGCTGAAGTTGAAACTTTGATGAGTTATCTGCCCTTAGCCATTGGGCCTATGGCCTTGGGTTTTTGCTGGGCACTGCATCACATTGGTGTCCATGTTGCTGTTGATTTTGGAGCGATTCTGGCTACTGGTGGCTTTTGTAGCAATGGTACAAAAAACGGCGGAATAATAAATAATAATAATCTTTGTAATTACAATAGGTCTTCTGCCTTTCAGGCACGAAGCCCTAATTAAAAATCGTTATTTGAGCGATTTTGGCAGTTTTGACACCGGAATCGGGTAGCAAGACAAAAAACATTTCGAAAAAGCCAAGGTCACCAAGGTGACGGGGTCAAGGTCATATGTGTATTTTTTTATGCCTTTTGGGGGCGAGCTGAAACGTGACTGCAGTTGCGTGTATGGTGGTAGCGATTTGTGTTTGTGCTTAACCCCGACTTGATGTATCTCTCGTATTATTCAGATTTTGAGAATATTATGTCCGCCGTCCGTCCGCGTGTCTGTCCGCCAAAAATGTTTTTTTAGCATTACTCATAAACCGTTCAATGTACAGTGCTGTAACTTTGTAGAAATCTTCATATGGTCTGTATCTACTCATGCTGTGAAAATCAAGCCATTTGGTTTTCAAGTTGTGTTTCCATGGCAACCTGAAAGAAAAAATCTTAAATCCAAGATGGCGGCCAAACGGTTGAATTTATCAATTTTTAGTCTAGGGGGTAAAATGATCAGTATCTTATGACGGTGTCGCATGTAAAATTTGAAAGCTATTGGGTCCATAGTGTCTGAGATATATGCTGTTTTATGCCGTTTTTAATCAGTTGATGCATTCAATCCAATATGGCCGCCAAATGGCTCAACTTTTGACAAGCCACTAAGAACAAAACTTGTTGGGCTTGCTATGCTGATGTGTCATGTCACTTTTGAACGTTGATTCACGAAGAACTTGGGCAGATGTGCTGTTTGCAGATAAATTTCCAGAATCCAATATGGCCGCTAAACTAATTACATTTTGACATGCATGTAAGAACAAAATATGTGCGACAAAAAAAGTTATTATATACTGCCAATTTACAACTATGTCTATGCGAAACCAATGACGATATATTCTTTTCAAAAAAATATTTATGACAGTACTTACATCAAAAGCAAACTCTTGTATTTCCGTAACTAATTGAGATATGTAAAAACGGTTAGAATGTGTTGATGTTTGAACTATGGAAAAAATATGTGCAAATTTTGAAAGTACTGTGGCTGATACAGGCAGAGAAAATGATTGCGGAAGAGGCGAACCCAGCACAAAATGACAAATCCGCTATCAACATGTTCAATCCAATATGGCCACCAAACCACGTGACTTTTGCCATGTGTTCAAGAACAGAAAATGTTCAGCGGCCAATGGCAAGATAGGAAGCAGTTGCTGCAACTACTTTGCATGATAAGATTCCATGTAAACACGTAATTGCAAAGTCATGCATTATGTTGGTGACAAATTTCGGCCGGAAGTAGCATTCAATATGGCGGCTATTAAAGGAGATATCAAAATTTGGCTAAGATAGTTTGTAGTGTGGTGCATAGAGACCAAGCATGCAAAGTTTTGAAGCCTTTGCTCTGGTAGTTTCAGAGGAGATAGATTTGGCGGCCATGTGGTGAGAAAGTGCTAAAATGCATGTGTAAAAGCTTGAATCCAATATGGCTGCCAAACGGTGCGTTGTAGCTACCATGGTCCTGCAGTACAAAATGATGGGCATCTGATTGCGCTGCCGCATGGCAAATCTGGAAGTCATTGGACAATTGGTTTCGAAGATTATTGCTGCTGAAGTTGAAACTTTGATGAGTTATCTGCCCTTAGCCATTGGGCCTATGGCCTTGGGTTTTTGCTGGGCACTGCATCACATTGGTGTCCATGTTGCTGTTGATTTTGGAGCGATTCTGGCTACTGGTGGCTTTTGTAGCAATGGTACAAAAAACGGCGGAATAATAAATAATAATAATCTTTGTAATTACAATAGGTCTTCTGCCTTTCAGGCACGAAGCCCTAATTAAAAATCGTTATTTGAGCGATTTTGGCAGTTTTGACACCGGAATCGGGTAGCAAGACAAAAAACATTTCGAAAAAGCCAAGGTCACCAAGGTGACGGGGTCAAGGTCATATGTGTATTTTTTTATGCCTTTTGGGGGCGAGCTGAAACGTGACTGCAGTTGCGTGTATGGTGGTAGCGATTTGTGTTTGTGCTTAACCCCGACTTGATGTATCTCTCGTATTATTCAGATTTTGAGAATATTATGTCCGCCGTCCGTCCGCGTGTCTGTCCGCCAAAAATGTTTTTTTAGCATTACTCATAAACCGTTCAATGTACAGTGCTGTAACTTTGTAGAAATCTTCATATGGTCTGTATCTACTCATGCTGTGAAAATCAAGCCATTTGGTTTTCAAGTTGTGTTTCCATGGCAACCTGAAAGAAAAAATCTTAAATCCAAGATGGCGGCCAAACGGTTGAATTTATCAATTTTTAGTCTAGGGGGTAAAATGATCAGTATCTTATGACGGTGTCGCATGTAAAATTTGAAAGCTATTGGGTCCATAGTGTCTGAGATATATGCTGTTTTATGCCGTTTTTAATCAGTTGATGCATTCAATCCAATATGGCCGCCAAATGGCTCAACTTTTGACAAGCCACTAAGAACAAAACTTGTTGGGCTTGCTATGCTGATGTGTCATGTCACTTTTGAACGTTGATTCACGAAGAACTTGGGCAGATGTGCTGTTTGCAGATAAATTTCCAGAATCCAATATGGCCGCTAAACTAATTACATTTTGACATGCATGTAAGAACAAAATATGTGCGACAAAAAAAGTTATTATATACTGCCAATTTACAACTATGTCTATGCGAAACCAATGACGATATATTCTTTTCAAAAAAATATTTATGACAGTACTTACATCAAAAGCAAACTCTTGTATTTCCGTAACTAATTGAGATATGTAAAAACGGTTAGAATGTGTTGATGTTTGAACTATGGAAAAAATATGTGCAAATTTTGAAAGTACTGTGGCTGATACAGGCAGAGAAAATGATTGCGGAAGAGGCGAACCCAGCACAAAATGACAAATCCGCTATCAACATGTTCAATCCAATATGGCCACCAAACCACGTGACTTTTGCCATGTGTTCAAGAACAGAAAATGTTCAGCGGCCAATGGCAAGATAGGAAGCAGTTGCTGCAACTACTTTGCATGATAAGATTCCATGTAAACACGTAATTGCAAAGTCATGCATTATGTTGGTGACAAATTTCGGCCGGAAGTAGCATTCAATATGGCGGCTATTAAAGGAGATATCAAAATTTGGCTAAGATAGTTTGTAGTGTGGTGCATAGAGACCAAGCATGCAAAGTTTTGAAGCCTTTGCTCTGGTAGTTTCAGAGGAGATAGATTTGGCGGCCATGTGGTGAGAAAGTGCTAAAATGCATGTGTAAAAGCTTGAATCCAATATGGCTGCCAAACGGTGCGTTGTAGCTACCATGGTCCTGCAGTACAAAATGATGGGCATCTGATTGCGCTGCCGCATGGCAAATCTGGAAGTCATTGGACAATTGGTTTCGAAGATTATTGCTGCTGAAGTTGAAACTTTGATGAGTTATCTGCCCTTAGCCATTGGGCCTATGGCCTTGGGTTTTTGCTGGGCACTGCATCACATTGGTGTCCATGTTGCTGTTGATTTTGGAGCGATTCTGGCTACTGGTGGCTTTTGTAGCAATGGTACAAAAAACGGCGGAATAATAAATAATAATAATCTTTGTAATTACAATAGGTCTTCTGCCTTTCAGGCACGAAGCCCTAATTAAAAATCGTTATTTGAGCGATTTTGGCAGTTTTGACACCGGAATCGGGTAGCAAGACAAAAAACATTTCGAAAAAGCCAAGGTCACCAAGGTGACGGGGTCAAGGTCATATGTGTATTTTTTTATGCCTTTTGGGGGCGAGCTGAAACGTGACTGCAGTTGCGTGTATGGTGGTAGCGATTTGTGTTTGTGCTTAACCCCGACTTGATGTATCTCTCGTATTATTCAGATTTTGAGAATATTATGTCCGCCGTCCGTCCGCGTGTCTGTCCGCCAAAAATGTTTTTTTAGCATTACTCATAAACCGTTCAATGTACAGTGCTGTAACTTTGTAGAAATCTTCATATGGTCTGTATCTACTCATGCTGTGAAAATCAAGCCATTTGGTTTTCAAGTTGTGTTTCCATGGCAACCTGAAAGAAAAAATCTTAAATCCAAGATGGCGGCCAAACGGTTGAATTTATCAATTTTTAGTCTAGGGGGTAAAATGATCAGTATCTTATGACGGTGTCGCATGTAAAATTTGAAAGCTATTGGGTCCATAGTGTCTGAGATATATGCTGTTTTATGCCGTTTTTAATCAGTTGATGCATTCAATCCAATATGGCCGCCAAATGGCTCAACTTTTGACAAGCCACTAAGAACAAAACTTGTTGGGCTTGCTATGCTGATGTGTCATGTCACTTTTGAACGTTGATTCACGAAGAACTTGGGCAGATGTGCTGTTTGCAGATAAATTTCCAGAATCCAATATGGCCGCTAAACTAATTACATTTTGACATGCATGTAAGAACAAAATATGTGCGACAAAAAAAGTTATTATATACTGCCAATTTACAACTATGTCTATGCGAAACCAATGACGATATATTCTTTTCAAAAAAATATTTATGACAGTACTTACATCAAAAGCAAACTCTTGTATTTCCGTAACTAATTGAGATATGTAAAAACGGTTAGAATGTGTTGATGTTTGAACTATGGAAAAAATATGTGCAAATTTTGAAAGTACTGTGGCTGATACAGGCAGAGAAAATGATTGCGGAAGAGGCGAACCCAGCACAAAATGACAAATCCGCTATCAACATGTTCAATCCAATATGGCCACCAAACCACGTGACTTTTGCCATGTGTTCAAGAACAGAAAATGTTCAGCGGCCAATGGCAAGATAGGAAGCAGTTGCTGCAACTACTTTGCATGATAAGATTCCATGTAAACACGTAATTGCAAAGTCATGCATTATGTTGGTGACAAATTTCGGCCGGAGTAGCATTCAATATGGCGGCTATTAAAGGAGATATCAAAATTTGGGCTAAGATAGTTTGTAGTGTGGTGCATAGAGACCAAGCATGCAAAGTTTTGAAGCCTTTGCTCTGGTAGTTTCAGAGGAGATAGATTTGGCGGCCATGTGGTGAGAAAGTGCTAAAATGCATGTGTAAAAGCTTGAATCCAATATGGCTGCCAAACGGTGCGTTGTAGCTACCATGGTCCTGCAGTACAAAATGATGGGCATCTGATTGCGCTGCCGCATGGCAAATCTGGAAGTCATTGGACAATTGGTTTCGAAGATTATTGCTGCTGAAGTTGAAACTTTGATGAGTTATCTGCCCTTAGCCATTGGGCCTATGGCCTTGGGTTTTTGCTGGGCACTGCATCACATTGGTGTCCATGTTGCTGTTGATTTTGGAGCGATTCTGGCTACTGGTGGCTTTTGTAGCAATGGTACAAAAAACGGCGGAATAATAAATAATAATAATCTTTGTAATTACAATAGGTCTTCTGCCTTTCAGGCACGAAGCCCTAATTAAAAATCGTTATTTGAGCGATTTTGGCAGTTTTGACACCGGAATCGGGTAGCAAGACAAAAAACATTTCGAAAAAGCCAAGGTCACCAAGGTGACGGGGTCAAGGTCATATGTGTATTTTTTTATGCCTTTTGGGGCGAGCTGAAACGTGACTGCAGTTGCGTGTATGGTGGTAGCGATTTGTGTTTGTGCTTAACCCCGACTTGATGTATCTCTCGTATTATTCAGATTTTGAGAATATTATGTCCGCCGTCCGTCCGCGTGTCTGTCCGCCAAAAATGTTTTTTTAGCATTACTCATAAACCGTTCAATGTACAGTGCTGTAACTTTGTAGAAATCTTCATATGGTCTGTATCTACTCATGCTGTGAAAATCAAGCCATTTGGTTTTCAAGTTGTGTTTCCATGGCAACCTGAAAGAAAAAATCTTAAATCCAAGATGGCGGCCAAACGGTTGAATTTATCAATTTTAGTCTAGGGGGTAAAATGATCAGTATCTTATGACGGTGTCGCATGTAAAATTTGAAAGCTATTGGGTCCATAGTGTCTGAGATATATGCTGTTTTATGCCGTTTTTAATCAGTTGATGCATTCAATCCAATATGGCCGCCAAATGGCTCAACTTTTGACAAGCCACTAAGAACAAAACTTGTTGGGCTTGCTATGCTGATGTGTCATGTCACTTTTGAACGTTGATTCACGAAGAACTTGGGCAGATGTGCTGTTTGCAGATAAATTTCCAGAATCCAATATGGCCGCTAAACTAATTACATTTTGACATGCATGTAAGAACAAAATATGTGCGACAAAAAAAGTTATTATATACTGCCAATTTACAACTATGTCTATGCGAAACCAATGACGATATATTCTTTTCAAAAAAATATTTATGACAGTACTTACATCAAAAGCAACTCTTGTATTTCCGTAACTAATTGAGATATGTAAAAACGGTTAGAATGTGTTGATGTTTGAACTATGGAAAAAATATGTGCAAATTTGAAAGTACTGTGGCTGATACAGGCAGAGAAAATGATTGCGGAAGAGGCGAACCCAGCACAAAATGACAAATCCGCTATCAACATGTTCAATCCAATATGGCCACCAAACCACGTGACTTTTGCCATGTGTTCAAGAACAGAAAATGTCAGCGGCCAATGGCAAGATAGGAAGCAGTTGCTGCAACTACTTTGCATGATAAGATTCCATGTAAACACGTAATTGCAAAGTCATGCATTATGTTGGTGACAAATTTCGGCCGGAAGTAGCATTCAATATGGCGGCTATTAAAGGAGATATCAAAATTTGGCTAAGATAGTTTGTAGTGTGGTGCATAGAGACCAAGCATGCAAAGTTTTGAAGCCTTTGCTCTGGTAGTTTCAGAGGAGATAGATTTGGCGGCCATGTGGTGAGAAAGTGCTAAAATGCATGTGTAAAAGCTTGAATCCAATATGGCTGCCAAACGGTGCGTTGTAGCTACCATGGTCCTGCAGTACAAAATGATGGGCATCTGATTGCGCTGCCGCATGGCAAATCTGGAAGTCATTGGACAATTGGTTTCGAAGATTATTGCTGCTGAAGTTGAAACTTTGATGAGTTATCTGCCCTTAGCCATTGGGCCTATGGCCTTGGGTTTTTGCTGGCACTGCATCACATTGGTGTCCATGTTGCTGTTGATTTTGGAGCGATTCTGGCTACTGGTGGCTTTTGTAGCAATGGTACAAAAAACGGCGGAATAATAAATAATAATAATCTTTGTAATTACAATAGGTCTTCTGCCTTTCAGGCACGAAGCCCTAATTAAAAATCGTTATTTGAGCGATTTTGGCAGTTTTGACACCGGAATCGGGTAGCAAGACAAAAAACATTTCGAAAAAGCCAAGGTCACCAAGGTGACGGGGTCAAGGTCATATGTGTATTTTTTTATGCCTTTTGGGGGCGAGCTGAAACGTGACTGCAGTTGCGTGTATGGTGGTAGCGATTTGTGTTTGTGCTTAACCCCGACTGATGTATCTCTCGTATTATTCAGATTTTGAGAATATTATGTCCGCCGTCCGTCCGCGTGTCTGTCCGCCAAAAATGTTTTTTTAGCATTACTCATAAACCGTTCAATGTACAGTGCTGTAACTTTGTAGAAATCTTCATTATGGTCTGTATCTACTCATGCTGTGAAAATCAAGCCATTTGGTTTTCAAGTTGTGTTTCCATGGCAACCTGAAGAAAAATCTTAATCCAAGATGGCGGCCAAAACGGTTGAATTTATCAATTTTTAGTCTAGGGGGTAAAATGATCAGTATCTTATGACGGTGTCGCATGTAAAATTTGAAAGCTATTGGGTCCATAGTGTCTGAGATATATGCTGTTTTATGCCGTTTTTAATCAGTTGATGCATTCAATCCAATATGGCCGCCAAATGGCTCAACTTTTGACAAGCCACTAAGAACAAAACTTGTTGGGCTTGCTATGCTGATGTGTCATGTCACTTTTGAACGTTGATTCACGAAGAACTTGGGCAGATGTGCTGTTTGCAGATAAATTTCCAGAATCCAATATGGCCGCTAAACTAATTACATTTTGACATGCATGTAAGAACAAAATATGTGCGACAAAAAAAGTTATTATATACTGCCAATTTACAACTATGTCTATGCGAAACCAATGACGATATATTCTTTTCAAAAAAATATTTATGACAGTACTTACATCAAAAGCAAACTCTTGTATTTCCGTAACTAATTGAGATATGTAAAAACGGTTAGAATGTGTTGATGTTTGAACTATGGAAAAAATATGTGCAAATTTTGAAAGTACTGTGGCTGATACAGGCAGAGAAAATGATTGCGGAAGAGGCGAACCCAGCACAAAATGACAAATCCGCTATCAACATGTTCAATCCAATATGGCCACCAAACCACGTGACTTTTGCCATGTGTTCAAGAACAGAAAATGTTCAGCGGCCAATGGCAAGATAGGAAGCAGTTGCTGCAACTACTTTGCATGATAAGATTCCATGTAAACACGTAATTGCAAAGTCATGCATTATGTTGGTGACAAATTTCGGCCGGAAGTAGCATTCAATATGGCGGCTATTAAAGGAGATATCAAAATTTGGCTAAGATAGTTTGTAGTGTGGTGCATAGAGACCAAGCATGCAAAGTTTTGAAGCCTTTGCTCTGGTAGTTTCAGAGGAGATAGATTTGGCGGCCATGTGGTGAGAAAGTGCTAAAATGCATGTGTAAAAGCTTGAATCCAATATGGCTGCCAAACGGTGCGTGTAGCTACCATGGTCCTGCAGTACAAAATGATGGGCATCTGATTGCGCTGCCGCATGGCAAATCTGGAAGTCATTGGACAATTGTTTCGAAGATTATTGCTGCTGAAGTTGAAACTTTGATGAGTTATCTGCCCTTAGCCATTGGGGCCTATGGCCTTGGTTTTTGCTGGGCACTGCATCACATTGGTGTCCATGTTGCTGTTGATTTTGGAGCGATTCTGGCTACTGGTGGCTTTTGTAGCAATGGTACAAAAAACGGCGGAATAATAAATAATAATAATCTTTGTAATTACAATAGGTCTTCTGCCTTTCAGGCACGAAGCCCTAATTAAAAATCGTTATTTGAGCGATTTTGGCAGTTTTGACACCGGAATCGGGTAGCAAGACAAAAAACATTTCGAAAAAGCCAAGGTCACCAAGGTGACGGGGTCAAGGTCATATGTGTATTTTTTTATGCCTTTTGGGGGCGAGCTGAAACGTGACTGCAGTTGCGTGTATGGTGGTAGCGATTTGTGTTTGTGCTTAACCCCGACTTGATGTATCTCTCGTATTATTCAGATTTTGAGAATATTATGTCCGCCGTCCGTCCGCGTGTCTGTCCGCCAAAATGTTTTTTTAGCATTACTCATAAACCGTTCAATGTACAGTGCTGTAACCTTTGTAGAAATCTTCATATGGTCTGTATCTACTCATGCTGTGAAAATCAAGCCATTTGGTTTTCAAGTTGTGTTTCCATGGCAACCTGAAAGAAAAAATCTTAAATCCAAGATGGCGGCCAAACGGTTGAATTTATCAATTTTTAGTCTAGGGGGTAAAATGATCAGTATCTTATGACGGTGTCGCATGTAAAATTTGAAAGCTATTGGGGTCCATAGTGTCTGAGATATATGCTGTTTTATGCCGTTTTTAATCAGTTGATGCATTCAATCCAATATGGCCGCCAAATGGCTCAACTTTTGACAAGCCACTAAGAACAAAACTTGTTGGGCTTGCTATGCTGATGTGTCATGTCACTTTTGAACGTTGATTCACGAAGAACTTGGGCAGATGTGCTGTTTGCAGATAAATTTCCAGAATCCAATATGGCCGCTAAACTAATTACATTTTGACATGCATGTAAGAACAAAATATGTGCGACAAAAAAAGTTATTATATACTGCCAATTTACAACTATGTCTATGCGAAACCAATGACGATATATTCTTTTCAAAAAAATATTTATGACAGTACTTACATCAAAAGCAAACTCTTGTATTTCCGTAACTAATTGAGATATGTAAAAACGGTTAGAATGTGTTGATGTTTGAACTATGGAAAAAATATGTGCAAATTTTGAAAGTACTGTGGCTGATACAGGCAGAGAAAATGATTGCGGAAGAGGCGAACCCAGCACAAAATGACAAATCCGCTATCAACATGTTCAATCCAATATGGCCACCAAACCACGTGACTTTTGCCATGTGTTCAAGAACAGAAAATGTTCAGCGGCCAATGGCAAGATAGGAAGCAGTTGCTGCAACTACTTTGCATGATAAGATTCCATGTAAACACGTAATTGCAAAGTCATGCATTATGTTGGTGACAAATTTCGGCCGGAAGTAGCATTCAATATGGCGGCTATTAAAGGAGATATCAAAATTTGGCTAAGATAGTTTGTAGTGTGGTGCATAGAGACCAAGCATGCAAAGTTTTGAAGCCTTTGCTCTGGTAGTTTCAGAGGAGATAGATTTGGCGGCCATGTGGTGAGAAAGTGCTAAAATGCATGTGTAAAAGCTTGAATCCAATATGGCTGCCAAACGGTGCGTTGTAGCTACCATGGTCCTGCAGTACAAAATGATGGGCATCTGATTGCGCTGCCGCATGGCAAATCTGGAAGTCATTGGACAATTGGTTTCGAAGATTATTGCTGCTGAAGTTGAAACTTTGATGAGTTATCTGCCCTTAGCCATTGGGCCTATGGCCTTGGGTTTTTGCTGGGCACTGCATCACATTGGTGTCCATGTTTGCTGTTGATTTTGGAGCGATTCTGGCTACTGGTGGCTTTTGTAGCAATGGTACAAAAAACGGCGGAATAATAAATAATAATAATCTTTGTAATTACAATAGGTCTTCTGCCTTTCAGGCACGAAGCCCTAATTAAAAATCGTTATTTGAGCGATTTTGGCAGTTTTGACACCGGAATCGGGTAGCAAGACAAAAAACATTTCGAAAAAGCCAAGGTCACCAAGGTGACGGGGTCAAGGTCATATGTGTATTTTTTTATGCCTTTTGGGGGCGAGCTGAAACGTGACTGCAGTTGCGTGTATGGTGGTAGCGATTTGTGTTTGTGCTTAACCCCGACTTGATGTATCTCTCGTATTATTCAGATTTTGAGAATATTATGTCCGCCGTCCGTCCGCGTGTCTGTCCGCCAAAAATGTTTTTTTTAGCATTACTCATAAACCGTTCAATGTACAGTGCTGTAACTTTGTAGAAATCTTCATATGGTCTGTATCTACTCATGCTGTGAAAATCAAGCCATTTGGTTTTCAAGTTGTGTTTCCATGGCAACCTGAAAGAAAAATCTTAAATCCAAGATGGCGGCCAAACGGTGAATTTATCAATTTTTAGTCTAGGGGGTAAAATGATCAGTATCTTATGACGGGTGTCGCATGTAAAATTTGAAAGCTATTGGGTCCATAGTGTCCTGAGATATATGCTGTTTTATGCCGTTTTTAATCAGTTGATGCATTCAATCCAATATGGCCGCCAAATGGCTCAACTTTTGACAAGCCACTAAGAACAAAACTTGTTGGGCTTGCTATGCTGATGTGTCATGTCACTTTTGAACGTTGATTCACGAAGAACTTGGGCAGATGTGCTGTTTGCAGATAAATTTCCAGAATCCAATATGGCCGCTAAACTAATTACATTTTGACATGCATGTAAGAACAAAATATGTGCGACAAAAAAAGTTATTATATACTGCCAATTTACAACTATGTCTATGCGAAACCATGACGATATATTCTTTTCAAAAAAATATTTATGACAAGTACTTACATCAAAAGCAAACTCTTGTATTTCCGTAACTAATTGAGATATGTAAAAACGGTTAGAATGTGTGATGTTTGAACTATGGAAAAAATATGTGCAAATTTTGAAGTACTGTGGCTGATACAGGCAGAGAAAATGATTGCGGAAGAGGCGAACCCAGCACAAAATGACAAATCCGCTATCAACATGTTCAATCCAATATGGCCACCAAACCACGTGACTTTTGCCATGTGTTACAAGAACAGAAAATGTTCAGCGGCCAATGGCAAGATAGGAAGCAGTTGCTGCAACTACTTTGCATGATAAGATTCCATGTAAACACGTAATTGCAAAGTCATGCATTATGTTGGTGACAAATTTCGGCCGGAAGTAGCATTCAATATGGCGGCTATTAAAGGAGATATCAAAATTTGGCTAAGATAGTTTGTAGTGTGGTGCATAGAGACCAAGCATGCAAAGTTTGAAGCCCTTTGCTCTGGTAGTTTCAGAGGAGATAGATTTGGCGGCCATGTGGTGAGAAAGTGCTAAAATGCATGTGTAAAAGCTTGAATCCAATATGGCTGCCAAACGGTGCGTTGTAGCTACCATGGTCCTGCAGTACAAAATGATGGGCATCTGATTGCGCTGCCGCATGGCAAATCTGGAAGTCATTGGACAATTGGTTTCGAAGATTATTGCTGCTGAAGTTGAAACTTTGATGAGTTATCTGCCCTTAGCCATTGGGCCTATGGCCTTGGGTTTTTGCTGGGCACT
>NW_027266326.1:0-44202 GCF_022045235.1 Haliotis cracherodii
TTATAAAATGAATATGGTACAAGATATTACACAAACATGGAAATCTTTAAATGATATTTTGAATGTACCTCAATTTATGTAGAATGTGCCTTACTTTATGCAGTAATTTTTTATATTAATATATTATCATTGTAACTAAGTATTTATAGATTGATAGTAGTTATTATAAGAGCGAATAATAAACCATAACTATCACAATGTCTATCAGCTATATTATAAGCCCCAAACAAGGAAATGATAGATACATTTCTAGGAGATTCTAGTAAATGGGAAGCATGCATTGAAGAATACTTAACATATGTATATGATACAACAACAGGATTAATTCAGGAAATAACAATGAATCTTCTTAAACGTGCTGGCACAGATATGGAAGCTCATTCTAAAGAGCGCTGTATCTAGTGGCATCAGATCTATTAGTGAGTTGGGTATGGATGCTTTGAAGTTGTGTGTTACTGCATATAAATCTTTACTGACACCAGAAGAATCTGACAATATACTTAAGGCCGCCCGCAGAAATGTTATAGAGCCTAAATTTGAAAGAAATCGTACTCTTGCACCAATTACATCTGGGACTATTCCTGATGATGATAAAGTTGCAGAAGACAGAAAAAAGACTGATCCAGAGTATATTAAGTCATTGAAAGAAAAGCCACAGGAAGACGTCATTGATGGATTATTAGAGAATGATTTTTGTATTAATATAGATGCAATTATCGATCATGCAACATTGTATGCCATAGATGTGAAGTATGGTAAAAGAGGTACTCATACAACTGTCTTTTAGATTTATAGTTAATATCAGAAATGTAAAATGATAATATAATTCTTTTTTTTTTAGCATATTCAAAACGATTATTGTTTTAGGATTTAAACTTATAGATTAATATCTAAGACTATTTGACTGGTTTCGAAGGAAGCGATTTTGGTAAGATTTATCTGCTAAAGTTATCCGGAAAAGCCATGGCAAACAAGTCAACTACAGTTCCATACAAGGAAGGACAGTCACCACCTGTATGGGAGGGATTCGCATCTGAAAAGAGGAATCCCATTGCTTTGACTAGTGGAGCTGCCCCAGGTAGCTCTGCAGCTTTTAGCACTCAGCACCCTGCACGGGATAAGGGACACACCATTGCTAATTCGGCTTCTAGCAATGCTGTGGGGATGACAGTTGTGGATATTCCAGAGACCTCAAAGCTCAGGAACCCTCAACTTGTCAAGGATCAGATGCCCAAATTGGTGTCATCCGGTCCAAACAGTCTGGTGTCTGCTTTCACGCCGCGTGGAAATTTCACCCCAAACAAGACTGATCCCTTCCCTGTACAACCTCCCTACCGTGCTGCTAGTGCCAATGCCAGTGACAGAACCATCTCTGTTCCAAAACAGAAAGAAGTACTGAGCATTGATAGTAAGCATGGTCCCGGGTCATCCAGCTGGCAGACAGATGCGAGATCTCAGATGCTGTACGACATGTACGGTATGCTGAACCAGCCATCGAGCTGTGGATCGCCAACTAGCTGTGGACCTCCGGAGGCAACATCCCCGCACCATCTCACCTTTTGCACCCATTAGCACGCCCGCAACAAGCACGCCACGCACGGTGACGCCGAGTGACATCACTCCTCGGATCATCCCACGCCCCAGCACGCCCAAGCAGCGCATGCTTGTGCCAATGCCACTGCCATCACCTACACCACCAGCAGCAGCACCCCCAACACCCAAACACACAACACCCAAACACACTGCGCCACCTGCAGACACTACACCACCCACACACACAGTAAAAATACTACCCACCCCCCTCCCCCTGTCTCTCACGCTAGGAATAGATCACCAACACCACCAAGAAGACAGAGACAGAGACAGGTCTCCATGTCCCCTCCCCGTGCAAATCCAAACTGGGCAGAGGAATCTGTACAACTCAGTGAGGAATATGCACACCAACTGGCTCTGGAAAGAGAGAACGTTGAGATGGCACAATCTGTGTCAACTAAGCGTCGTGAACGCAGGCAGCGATCTCTCGCGAGAAAGCTGAATGAGGCTGTGAAATATGGATATTCCTAGCCCAGGAGGGATTGACAAGGGAAGAAATTGGCCCAAATGATTTGAGCAAAATTCTTCCAATGCCTCACCCTCCACCCTGCAGTTCAGAATGTTTCCCCACAAAGGCGGCGCAGAGGGCAACCTCAGCGTGAGTACTTTGGAGAGAATACCAATGACAACCGAAACATGTTCCGTAGGAACAGAAATCGGCAGGCCAGATTCAATGGAGGTAATGAACCAATGCGTGTTCATTATCCCCCATCCGAATCAGGTAATTGGTAGGGTACAACAAGACGGAACCATCATCATGAACAGAGACAATCGTCAGAATGTCAACGGAAAGATGGTGGTAGAAGTCAGAGTTGTACAGCCGGGAAACAATTCCAGATCCAGATGGAACAGAGGACGTGGACGGAGTTACTCCCGCCCGCGTGAAGGCGCTGCAAATGTGGTTGATGTCGACAATTCAACTGTAGTTGAGTTGCCTAGATATCCCAATCAACAGCAGCAGCCAATGTCTGCCTTCGATGCTGCATATAATTCAGACACTTCCATGCCTGGATTATCTGCGCGCCGAAGAGGTAGGTCATTGGGTAGGAAACCACCCACTGGCCCCTGAAGGATGATGTTATGGGCAACTATGATATCTCCTTTGGGTACACCAAGCAGACATGCATGTCACTACTTAGTCCAGTGCGTTCAGTGAGGCTATGCCAATGAACTGAAATGGGTCAATGTTGCGCAAGTGACAACCCTAGCAAAAAACTAAGTAATGATGTGCTCCCCAGTGATCGTAGGGTCGATCATGGGTCCCTCTGTACCACCCCCCCCTCCCCCAGCATCATACACTACACACATACACTACATACAACACACACAGATACATACATACACCACACACTCACCACACTCACCGCGCTCCGCTGCACTCACCGCGCTCACTGCACTCATCACCGCTTTATATGTGCTTTAAATGTGCTTTAGATGTGCTTCCTAATTTGCTTTAAATGTGCTTTAGATGTGCTTCTAGCTTGATTAAACCTTTCTGTTAGTAGAAGTAGAATTTTTTTTCTGTTTTAAATAAAAAAAAAAGACTATACTATAATCTATCGTCTTTTATTAGGTAGTTTACGTCCACCACCATAAACTTGCCCTATTGGTGCTTGATTACGTACTGCTTGATTAATAACAGCCACTTTAAGAGTAGATTGTTCAGATACTGTTTCCATATGAGCAGTAAGTGATGTCCTCCATTGTCTAAGTGCGGCTTTAGAAGACTCTTTTAGCGAATAAAGAATATAGTCTTGTTTAAAATCTGTAGCAACAACTTCATCATTATTAATTAATCTTGATAACATAGTACATGGATCACAACATACTAAAAGATCCAGAATTTGACATATTCTCTTATGTCCATGTTTATCAGATCCAGGAGCTTGAGCATTTTCATATAGCATAGTAAATATATCACTAAAAATAATCATATTAATTTCTTGTTTACTAGAGTTTACTAAACAGTGGATGTGAATGATAATATTTCTGAATATCTTCCTTTGGTCCAATAGGTCTATTATCATTAGATTGCATCATAGTACTAGCAGATTCCATCATTACTAACATATCTCTGGCCGCAGGTATAGATCCATTTACTATCGTACCAAGTTTAATTGTAGGCAATGTTGGTTCTTCTAAGATATTTCCTAATAATGCTGTAATCACATTAAGTATAGGATATGGTTTTGCTATAAGAATTTGTGTAGATCTTTTAATTTTTCCCATTGTTATACCCCATACACTTGAGGATAATAATATCCTCTTTAACAAGTCAGTACTATTTACACAAGAAAATGCTAGCACTGGTAGCAAACCACCTAACATTTGTGTGGATCCACCATTTTCAGTTGTAGCAATATTAGGAATATGTAGAGCATTATTTGTTAGAATATGCCCAACAAGCGTCTTAATAGTAACCAAATGAGTGGAATATAATATCTGTATTGGCAATTTCAAGGGTACGACACAATACAAATTTGATACATCTCCAAGAGCGATGGTATCAACAATAGCATACTCTAACCCATTTACTATAACACTTGATCTTTCTGTAAATTCAATCTTCCATTTACCTCGTGTAATTTGGGTTGTGTTATCGAAAATATAATTAGTTGCTTTGTATCCATCACTTATAAAATGACTAGGAATAATAATAGCAGAGTCTGAGGCTTCCAATAATGGAATTATGCCTTCAATTGTATGTTGATGTTCAGTGCTTGCCATTGTACTATATTATTAATATAGTTATGGAGGTGGACGGAAATATACTGGTGGCAAATATTGTCATCAATGTGATTGTTATAATCATTATACTTATAGTTATATCACTGTCTATGCTAAAAAAAACAGATTTATCCACAATGCATACTAAGGATAACACGAGTGAGTCAAATGACAGTGGTATTGGTATGGATATAATTACTGATAATGGCATTAGTATAGAGGCATCAATTAAACAAAATCCTGATATAATCAACTCAGTATCAAACATGATAGAAAAGACTATGTCAGATACAATGGGACCATTTAATATGTACAAAGATTATCCTATGGAACATAGTGGAAAACAGCATGCACCTAAATTTACAATAGATGGCGGCAATATATCAGAAGCAACTACTGCAAGTGATGTACCCACATATAAAGAGCCACCAAAAAAGGAAGCAGATAACAAAGCAACTACTAGTATCTCAAATAACTCACCGCCGCCGCCACCACCACCTAAGGATAAGCCAAAAACTATAGCGCAGTCGCTTGGAGACAGAATAGCAAACACACTATCAGTCAGCTTATAGTTTATACCATGAATGGTTCATAGCTAGCATGGCGCTCACATATCTCACTAATGTACTCTTCTGTTATCCTTTCTGGTCTAGTAAATTTAATGGTATATAACACAGGTTTTCCAGATGTTATATATGGCACATAAATTTTGCAGATAATACATGCATGACAGTTAGCTCTAGCTTTTTCTCCATAAATATCATCCAAATTAAGATTAATTGTAGAATATGCTCTCTTGACGTTTGATTGCATTTTTGTCCAATTAATATTTTCTAGCAAATCTACTACAATATTTTTTTGTGCAAGATGCATAACAATTGACATGAGCTCTAGGTTAATAGAGCCAGCAATGACTGTTTCTTTCCTTGCCAGTAGACCATGATATTTGTTCAAAGATCGCAGAGAGTGCGCGGGCATGTGTCTGCACCAGGTTTCCATCATAGTATACAAATTCAGGTGCTTGAAGTCATTTGCAAAATCTAAATGATTTTCGCATAAATCCACATAATGATCTTTTTGTAAATGCTCCAGATCACCTTTGTTTTTATCAGCCAAGCATGGTCTAACAGATGGTCCACCAGGGCATCCATCAACGCAGCATTTAGATGTACCATTTATAACTATGCCGCCAATACTATCTAGCATCAAAAGCCAGCTCCTAATAGTTATATGCTCTCCTGTATGATAAACTAAATTAGATTCTAGCACATAATCTACACCCTTAACATCTATCCAGAGTGTTGCGGCCACTTGAAATTCTAGCCATTTGTGTTCTTCTTTGCGTTTGCGGAGAGTAATATCTATCAATAGTAAATCACCGATTATTATCAGTGTTTTGTTGTTCTCTTTTACTCTTTTATTGGTTTCGCTGATAATATATGAAATATCATCAGACACAAGATATTCAATGTCTTTACCAGCTTCTTCTGCTATTACTCTTTGGCAGCGGCTTGATAATGGATGGACACTTTCTCTTGCACCAAAGACTAAGATTTTAGAATGTCGTTGCAATATTAATGTAGAGTGGTGAGACTTACCTGAACCCATAGTTCCGTAAATACCGTATAGAACCATTTTTGTAAGTACTATCTAGAATATAATATGGATAATCAAAAAATTGAAATAATTAATTGTATAAATGAAGCTTCTGGTAAAGTAATACAAATGTTACAAGAATCGCCTAAAGCTAATTCAAATAATAGTAATAAAATATTTGAAAGTGTTGCTGAAGTTCGTGAGGCAGCTATAGAAACTATTAGTCAACTTCAGGACGATGAATCTGCCGCCGGCAATTGAATTACTTCGTAGGAAAAAACTACATTGGGAGGAAAATGCATCGTATAATATTACTAATGAAATATTAACGCACATGGCTCAAATAGATAATGATGAGCGAAGAAGCTGTGTGTTTCCAAATAACACCGGTGCATTTGGTAAACAATCAAAGTTAGTAAAGGAAGATATAGATAAAAAAATGAAAGAAATATATTTAAGAAATAATTTTCAGTATAGACCATAGTTTAGCTGTAGTATCTGGTGAAATACTAAGATTTTCCTCTTTTTTTGATGGATGAAAATAACCATGAACAGCGATTCTATGAATATCATGAACCATTTCAGCTGTAGAGCGATCAACAAAGTGTGTTGTAGGAATTGATCCTATTTGAGTACGAGCAGTGCCTTCATCAGGTAAAACTGGAATAAGCATACTCATATCGCCATTGTACTTAAGTAAATTTACAATACTTTTTACATGTTTTTCATATGAACAATCTTGTTCTAGCACCGAAGATATTCTACTATCTATTAATTGCAATGTTAGTGCCTCGTACAACAAAAACAATGGTGAAACCATTTTAATTGGTACACCTTTTATCATAGTATTAAAATATACTATGCTTGGCACCAACATATCCACATTGTATATTAAAATACGCCATGCATCTGAATAAATAGCATGCGGCAACAATTCATTAAATGTTCTATCATATATTACATCCATAGATGTATGCGTAACTGTGTTAAAGTATATCCATGGCGCGCCACTACACACATTTTTAAATGTTATGGAATCATTATTAACAGTAGTAACACAATCATTAAACCCAAATAGAGTTTCATATATTGTTCTAGCAATGCCACCAGACCAAGTAATACTCTTATTAGGTATAGTCAAAGATGTTTTTTTGCACTCACATTTTTTGTTAGGAAAGGTAATTTCTATGGGATTCTCAATAACTTCTGTTATAAATTTATATGCTTTATCCCATTTATCTGTTTGGTGTGCTCTTACACTAGGAAACCCAGTATAACAAATGTTTGGTCTTAGAATTAATTTTGCCATTTCCGCAATTTTGTGAGATGAATGTGCTAATCGCCCATACAAGCAATTATCTATTACTATGCCTTGTTCCCACATAACCATAAGAACATCCTGATCAACTAGTGTAATATCTACAACAGTTCTATCATCTATACGTAATCTGTATGTTCCAGCATGAAGTGCACCCTTTCCACAAATATTTAAGTGTGGATAAACTGTTAAAAGTCCCTGTACCAAATACTTAAACACATTAATTGGTTGAGAAACCATGATATCATAGTCACCCATATCAATTGTGTCTTCTAGACTATCTGCACTGCCATATAGCACAAACTTAAACAATGATCGTTTTAATAATCCAGATACTGTTTCTTTAACAGCAATAATACTAGTACCATCAGAATATTCCAAGGTAGCAGCATTAAGTATTTGTTCATAATTATTCTCATATATAATGTTAGTTTCCATAATGAGATCTTTGTAAAGCAATTGCTTCTATGTTCATTATAAAATCTTTATAAGCATCTGTTTTATGATACATCATATGAAACAATGACTTATCTATAGTAACATATGGTGCATTATTTTCAACTAAAGTTGTTGAGCACATACATATCATAGTAACCTTAAATAAATCATTATCTTCTTTTGATAACACTTGTCCAGCTTCTAACACATATTTAAATCCAGAATAAAACATCATTTTATGTGGGCGTTTAAATATCTTTATTCCATAGTGTTAATATTGACCTAGCGCGCTCATATAGTACTCCAAGATTTGTGGCATTAGTTGATACCCATGTCATTTGTGATGGACGGAATCCAAAGCTATAATATGTATATATAGCCACAAATAAATTTACCATACTTGTACGTTGTTCATAGCCACATGTATGAACACTTGAATCAAATAAACTGCTAAATCCAAGAGCACGCACCATCAAAATAATAGAAAGGATACGGCCTATTTCTATACCTCCTGATACTGCAAAAGCAGAAGCCGCTGTTGGCATTTTCATCTTAATACACATTTCAATGTATGTACGAGAATCTCCTTCTAGCACAATATTCATTAATCCAGTCATTCGTTGATATTTCTTTTTGATTTTTTGATTGCAATATTCCAGCACAAATCTAGTGTAAGCTCATCCTGATTATACAATTGCTTAAAGTATTTATATTCTTTAAGAGCAGACACATATTCATCTGGAAGATTATCTAGTGAAAACACACTAGCTTCTATTAGTTTTTTCTCCCTTTGCATATTTGACTTGATCTGCCACTTCTATCATATCAATATGCTCCCATGAGTCTTTTTCATACTGAATAATTGGATCGCTCACTGATAATGTGCCACCATACATTGACATAAATGTTAGTAATTCTTTACCAAATGATGTTCCAGAAATATACTGCAAACATTTGGAAACAGAACAAATACTGAACATTAAATTGAGTGGAATATTATAGTTAAGTTCTTCTAATATTGTATATTTTTCACTTAGATGCCATAATGGAATACTTTTGTACATTTGTTCTATGGTCTCATAGCTATATGTAGCTTCTTTGACATCAACTGTTTGTATAAACATCTTAAATGTCTTTGCTGATCTGCTACGTTTTAGCATCTGCATTACAGTTGACGCAGAAATATGATGTGACTTTACATTAACAATGCCATATACGCATTCTACATCTAATTGAATATCTACTCCCGCCGAAATTGTTGGACTATAAATAATACGTTTTTTGCCGCAAGCACCGTATTGATGTTTTTAAAGTCCTTTCTTATCTTGGTTGTGCTTGTATCACTGCTATATGTTATTATTGAATCTTCTGATAGCGGCACTGGTGATGAATTCTTTAGTATGTATTCAACAGCCAAAGCATCTGCTTTTGTAGCACATACTATTACAATTCTTACATCTATTGGCTCTTGTAATAGTTCATGTATTAAGTCCATCTGTGATTGATATATTATGTAGTTGCAGTTTAACTCTGTTTGCCTATTATTGTGCAAATACAGAATATCATCTGTAATGTATTCAATAAATGGCCGCATATGTATTTCACGCAAGTATGCATCAAGGCATAGTATGTGTTTGGCATTTGTTAATAGTTTATAAAAAGCATCTGCAACACTACATCGGCGATGTGGGTCAATGACGCTGAAATGCTCAAAGATACCATCTAATTCATCACAAATGACAGTAGTGTCACGTATAGCATATTTTCTTGTATTTACTCGCGGTAAACTATCTATTTGAACAATCAGAACATTATCAAATAGTCTTTCTTTTGTTGTATTGTACACTAATGGCGATTGTTCACTTAATCTTGATGCCATCTGTTGTGTTAATGTTTTTCTGTATGTGATAAGAATAAAATGATGCCATATCATTATTTTCTAGTGCATACGATATATATTTGCATATATCATATGTTTTGCCTACACCTGTTGGTGCTCTGTATGCTATTAGCTTTGGCAAATTATCTTCTATCAGGATATTATATAATGAGTTTACTAGTACTGATCCATCAATATTCATATAGTCATTTAAACGATTGTAGTATAAGTCTGTGTTTAACCATTCATCTATTAGTGTGTGTACTGGCATAGTAATGGTTCTTATTGTGCCACCAATAACAGTAGTTAAATGCTTTCCTGGTTCTCTGAAACACCCCATTGTTGCTATTATTACTTCGTTAACACAAGATACACAAAGATACATATTTTCAGAATGATGTATACGGTCACATATTACACACCACGAACTTTTTTGACGTAATAATCTATATCTGTCTACATGCGTTTTTATTATGTCAAATGCATCCACATCAACATTGTATAATGTTTTAAATGTATCTACAAATATCTGGGTAAATCATCTGGCGGAATATATCTTATTGAACGTATTATACTATTTTCTGCATGATAAATTTCATCCATTGGAGGACAAACAATTTTAGGTAATCCACTTATGATAAGTGTGTTTTCAATCTTACAATGTTTGTAATTACTATGCAATGCCATAACATGACTAGCTTTTACAGAATTTATACACCTCATAGAATGATAATTTGAATATACCATATCTACTTTATATGGCCCATATTTATTAGCACTTTTTGCTAATGCTTCTGCCAATTTAAGTTTCATTAATATTAAACTATTTATAACTATGTGAATACTAATTTTATATGAATCTTCTGTTATATGCCTAGAACCAGATAATACAACTATGCTGTCTTGTTGTAAATTTAATAATCTTGTGCCTTGTCTAAGCGCTATTTCATTATGAATATTAACACTTTTTTGTATAGCAGAAAGTAGTTGTAAAAGTACTTCGTTTTCATATTCAGCAGTATTAGAAGGAGTAAAAATTATTTCCTCAAAATCATAATACATTCGAAAAGGGGAATGTGAGTTTATAATTTCGTGGTAATAATTTCTTGTATTAAGTAGTACTACTGCTTCTGATATGGGAATATATATATAATTATATTTAATACTGTTTCTTAGTATAATATAATCTTCTTTTAATGATACTTGTTCAATTAATCCACCAGAACCATTAAGGCGTTTAAATATTTATTGGCAGACATTTAGGCATCTACTATATCAAATATTTTTCGTACAGTACGACCACATTTATTACAAGCATAAAGAAGTGGGCGAGTTTTAAGTTTTGTATGCAGTTTATTAGAGCATGTGTCACATGGTGGCAATAACTCTTTTTCATAAATCAGGCAATCCATTTTAGATATTTCCACGTTGTGTAACTAAGTTTTTACTTCCATCTACACCGATTGTGTTTATTATAGGATCAGTCCCAATAGAAGTTTTATAATGGCATATTGGACAATTATAATTGTCGCCAGTAATTTGGTACAATGTCCCACATACAACACAGTGACCCTTCAATAGATTCATTATCTTTGTTGCCATATTATCAAAATATAGTTAATGTAGTTTCTAAATCTTTGCATTTATCTCATGATGAAATTTTAGATGAAGTATATAATCACAGTGAAGATGTTATAACTAAATACCACAATGATCGGAGAAGAAGGAACGTTTGCGCTAATAATATTAGTGGTGGTTCTGGTAGTCGTGGTATTAGTACTTGGTTCTATATATTATAAAGCTACTTTAAAAGAAGCAGCAAGAGATGAAATTGATAATTATAATATTACGGCGTTAGCTAATTATGTTCCAATAACAGATACACCAATTGGTAGTGCTAATAAACAAGGTAAAGGTAATATCAATGCACATGCTTTAAGGGATCCTATGGGTAGTGACACATTTAATCAATTATGCAACAACCAAAACGGTTAGCACCATCACAATTTTCTGATACAAATTACCAGAGAATCTATAATGACTGCATCTGTTGCTATGGCAATTCCTCAATCGGATAATGTGACTAAGAACGATCCATTAGAAACGGCCGCAATTCAGCCGGGACAGATTTACAACCAGCGCAGAGGTCGGAAGCCAAAGCAGGCACCTGTATAAGAATATGATGTATAATATCATTTAAAAGAAATTCATAAACACTAGCAATAGTGTTATCTATAGTGAAATCACTTCCTTTATTTTTTTCTACTATTTCTGCAAATGTGTCTTTGAATACATTATCATGCTTTTCTCGCCACGTTTTATACAGCATTAGCTAACATAGAATTATTAAGACAGTGTAATATTTCTTGTTGTTCTTTATTAGATAAATTTTTCCATTGAATATCACCAGTAAATCCAGTAACTATAGAAATATCATTAAGAATACTTGGTGTTATAGAATAGTTAGGAAAGAATACTGAGCGTAAAGTCTGTTGCATTTTCGATGGAGGGTTCCATTTTATTCTCTATTACCACTTTCTCAAATGAATGTAATACGTGGCCACGGTCATAAAGTAACACTAGGTCCTCTATGTAATTTAATAGAATCTGTCAATGATGATACAGCAAGTAGTATTATAAAAATGCTATATGCAAAAAATAATCCTAAAATTAAATGGCAAGGTATGACTACAAAAAACATTACTGAAGCCATTAAAGAATCATTAAAACAACCAACACTGCGCAAACAACTAAAAACACTTAGAAGCAAACTATCTGCACATGCTATAAAAGGGCGGAAGCAAGAAACAAAATACATTAAAACTTCTCCTTGAATCACATGAGGATTTAACATACTCCACCAATAACGAACCTACATCTAATGACGTATTTCATCATGCATTACATATTATTGGCGGATCAAAACATAATTATGTTAGAGCATCTACCATGGGAGAAGTATATACTCCATTACAGAATATAGTAGGTGTATAGAAAAAAGCATATATGGCGGTGGATTCTTTGAGGATGGAATAAAACCAACACGAGAATGGTGTACAAATCATGATATGATGGATTGGGCAAAAAAGATGATACCTACAACAATAAAGGGCAAACATGTTTCATCCAGAGAATGTGAATTTATGGAGCCTTGGTACTCTGGCGGAATTCACAAATTTATTGAAAATGTATATGCGGCAAGAGGAACATATAAATTAATTTTATGTATTCTGAATACATCGGCTAGTGGTGAGGGCAAACACTGGTTAATGGTGGCCTATGATGATGAAGCGCGTACCCTGCTTTACTATGATCCAGTAAATGATGTGCTTGAAGAAGATATTTGGTTACCACTCTTAAATCTAGCACAAACTGCTAAACTTCAGTTACTACATAGTATGGTTCGATCACAAATGGCTTTATCAGAATGCGCCATTTATTGTCTTATACGCTGTTTATTATGTACAAAAAATGATAACATTACAATGTTATATGAACCAGTATCTGATTTATTATTGTATCAGTATAGAGAAATTGCAGAACAAATCATAAATAATGGACAGTGATTATGATGAGGACGATGTTGAAGCTGTATCTGAGTTAGAGATGTATATTGATTATACTATGGATGAAATAATTGGTGGCGGCTCAAATATACTTGACGCAGGAGCACATGGTAAGAAAATATATCTTCACGCTAGTCAGCTAGAAAACAGTCCCTATTCCATTTTGCGGCCACATCAGAAAAGTATTATAGACAGAGTTATAGAAATCACACAAAAGACAAAAGGCGCATATATTATTGTTCCTACTGGATTTGGTAAAACATATATCATGGGATGCTTAGGCGCATTATACAACTCACTTGGTGTTCTGATATGTATAATTGCACCAAAATCTACGCATCATCAGATAGAAACCACTTTCAGTAAATTAAATGTACCAATTCAATGCTTATTAGCATATGGTGATTCTGGTATGAAAAATAAGTTAATATTGCTTAAACAGCTTGGTGGACATTTAGTAATATTAGCAGATGAAGCACACCATTTTATTCAGAAGTCTGGTGGAGATTTTAAAGATATTCTTGTTGTAATGCGTCTTGCTACAGCCAATGGAGCATTATATCTTTTTACAGCAACTCCAGTACATAACCATTTAGCAGATTTATCTTTATCTCAAGTATGTTGGACAAATGAACGTATACTAGAAATGTCTCTAAAATTACCACACATTCGCGATGACTTTGACACATTATATAAAAACAACGATAGTTACGATTTCAAGAAATTGGGGCAAATACTATGCAATACTATTATATATGATCATGTACCAGTTGATTCACCAGATGAGGCGCCACTAGATATACAATATGTTCCAATGGATAAGGGCCACTCATTTGAGCACTATGATAGTGTTACTGCGCTTGGTGTTGTTAAAAATATTACTAAACTAGTTACAGTAATGTTAAATAGTGAATTAAGTGTAACAAAGCTTCAATCGTTACGTTTGTATATGGATAAATCACAACATCCAATTGTAGTATATAGTGCATATATTGGCAAAATGGATACGCTCGTTTCAACTAGCAACATTTTTAAAGAAGGAACAATATACTGTGCAAACAAAATTAAGGGTGAAAAAGACATAAGAACTAATTTAGATATCTTCAATGAGGCTGATAATGTAACAGGAGATCTATTAAAAGCATTTGCTATTGGGCCAGGTATGTCAGAAGGCATTGAATTTACATATCCGCAAACGTTAATATATCTTTCTCCCCCTGATAGTCTAGTAACTATGATACAATCTGTAGGCCGTTTAAAACGTCCGCACTCTCTTATGCATCTTAAACCTGAAGAGCGTATAGTTAATGTTATAGCTTTTGTTGGCGTATATCACCCTGAATTCTTGGATAGTTTATCTACTGATGAGTCAATGTATTTAACAAATGATCAGTATAAAGAAGATAAGATGAAAAAATTGAAAATATTGAATGAATGGACAACATGTGCACTAACACGAGCTAATAGTAACAAGTCCTTTAATGGTACTATTAGTGGGGGATCTAATATATCAGATCCAATAAGTATTGAGTCTGTTTATTTGTGGTTAACAACATGAAAAAAGCAAAAAGCAAAATGCCAATGCCAAAGGTTAAACAACCCATTGAAGAAGAAATAGATTCTTCATATGAAGATGCATATACAACATTTGTTAATCATCTGCTTAATCAGTTAACACCATTATTGGTATGCTATGATATTACAACATCAGATGAAATGACATGGTTTTTAAATGATCTTAAAAAAACATCAATGATCCCAATAAACAAACTAGCTAAACAAAGTCCTACATCTTGGCTTACATTAACACATGTTGCATCTAGTCCACTATTGACGTTTGATAGTGCGCTAACAAAAAAGCACACAATTGAAGAATCAAACAAATTATTAATGAAAGGACAGTTACCGCGTGGATGGAACACTATTAAAGACAAGCTATCAGATTTTCAGCAGCTACTTATAACAGACAATCCATGGACAACAACTAATCTCATTAAATGTATAAACAAATACGTTAATAGAACAGATAATGTAAACAAAGAATATCATCAAAGAATATTAGAAGAAATTGAAGTTAACAAGAATTTATTAGATGAGTTAATGCCCAAATTCAAACTAGTAGAAATACTTAGATATGGTACACTTAATATATCTACATATGAACATCTGTTATTACCAGATGAACATACTTTCTTTGAAGTTGCTGCACGTGTTGCATACAAAACGTATACTGGCACATCTGAGTTCGGATATGTCGTAGCATTTACGTCAATTATGTATGGCAATATAATGCTAACAACAAATGCCATGAGAGACAATCCCGGATGTATTACACATCCCTGTATTACTATTGCGCTAGATCAGCTTGATCCTATGAAAACTCTAGAGCCAGTGCTAGCTTTTATAGATCAAAGATGTGGCGTTGGTTTAAATGTTAGTGGTAGCATTATCAACAATAAGAAGGATATGATACGGTATATTAGACCACTTGTGCATGCTATTACTGATTCGTCTATTAAGGGCAGAGGTAGTGGCATTACAGTATCTGCGCATACGTTTGATCCAGCATGTGAACTATTGATTGGCATCAATGATTTTGATGGACAAGTTATGGGTGTACATGAACAGATAATAATGGACAATATATTTCTGGATAATATGGAATTTGGCGAATGCTATTGCGGCAAGCCATACTATATAATACATGTGCCATATGAGATAAAAAAACAAGATCCTACAATATATGAAAGATTGATAGGAGAATCAAATGGATATTCTGATATGATAAAGAAATTTACTAAAGCTTTGAATGACAATAAAGTGATATCTGTTCCAATAGATGAGTCACCAGTACAGCTTGAAAAACTGCACATGAATGAAGTGTATGAATACAATGGAATATATTATATTCAAGTTCACATGGAGGAATACATGTATATGATAGCAGATGCTATGGAATCTAATACTGGCTATTTTGCTATTAGTCACCCTGCATTATGCGCAGCTAGACCATCACAAACAGTAGAAGATATTTGTTCTACTACAAATTTGTGTTGTGAAGTATGTACACCAGCATACAATGGTCGAGGTATGTTATGTACGCTTGGAACAATTAATCTCGGCGCCTTTATGCCATTAATTATGAAAATCAATTCAGAATCATATCCGATTATAGCTGGACAATTAATGGCAGGATACGAAATAATATCAAACAAACTTGGCGCAGGATTATCTGCTATGCTTAGGACACTAACGCTTAGATCAAGCCACATGGAAATAATGAGGCCATTTTTATTAAATACTATTAAATCTATGCCCATTGGAATTTCTGTACTTGGCGATGCGTTAGTGATGAGTTCTATGTTATTTCATGGATTTGATCATTCCATGTGTACAGCAGTTGTTAGTAAACTCAGAACAGGTATTAGGACAGAAACAGAATATAAAACTAATATTCTGAATACTTCTTGGAAATTTTGGATAGAACTATTGAGCATATATGGAGAACCATGGATACAAAATTATATCAATGAAGGCAATTTATCTCCAACAGACAGAGTTATTTCTATCTATGAAACTTGCCAAGCCCCAGGTAGCAGAACCAGTGAAATGCTTAATTCAAGGCATATGGTTACTGGTTTGCCAGTTACTCATGGGTACATAACCAACATCTTTAATAGACAATCCAATATGTTATCACCGAGTTCTATAGTAGTAATGTTAGCAATTGCGCATACTCCAGCAACAGAAAAGTGGTCAATTAATATTGTTCGTGCTCTTGATGGCGGTTATACTACAACAAATCTAGCAAAAAGAATTAAGTCATCTATTCTTGTTTTGAGTGAATGTGGCGAAAAAGATTTATTGAATTACTACTGCAATATTCTTGAAGACATAGATATGTCCATTTCTACTCATACTTTACCTGACTCAATATACAAAGAGTATCCATATCCTAAACTATTGCACAATATCTACAAGAGATATAAGGCAGGTATGATGACACTATTATACTACATGGATACTAAAGATACTACTATTGGTGCCATGTTATTATTGGGACCTTAGATATGTCATAATTTCTTAAACAGATGAAGCAAAAAAAAAAAAAAGACATTTTTATAATACACAAATGTCACGTTGATATGTCTCTATCAAATATATTAATTTTTGTGTTATTTCATCATTAAGTTCCCATTGACTTTTTTCCTCAATTTGTCTAATTACAGATGGAGGATCATTTGGTACCATATTTCCTAACATATGAATATTTGTTAGAGGCACATCAACATGAACATTTGTGTCCAGGAAACCCACATTAAATCCTTCAAAGGATAACACATGTAACATAGCAATACCATATATGGTGGCCAATGATGCATGTTCTTGGCTTATGTAGCTCTTAGGATGTGTAGCAGACAGATAAGTTTCAGCAGTATATGGTGAAACATTGTATGGAATCAGAGGAGTAATTGGCACAATAGTATTGTTGAGTGTAGTATATATGTGGCTATACTGTATTCTCCAACACAATCCCTGTGTACTCAATATGTTCATTAACTCTGATATTAACTCATCAATAGTGATGTGTGGTCCGCATTCTGCTAATGATATTTCTATCAAGCTTTGACCTTCAATTGTCTCCGTGTGTGCTACGCCAGATGCCAACTTATACGGCAAAAAGTCTGTTGGTAAAGGAGGGTCATAACTGATGTGCGTTATGATTGACTTTGGCGGATGTTGACCCCAAAAGATTATTGTTGTGCCCGGATGTGCTACAATTGTCCCCTTAAATAATAGTTGCTGAAAAGGTTCATCTATAAACTGTTTTTTTTTTTTTTCGCTACCATTATCTTCATAAAACCACCATGGATTATCTGATTTGTACGTATACCACTTGTTGCTTGTATTTCACCATCTGTAGATACAAATGTAGATAATCCACGTGGATAATATGAAGGTGGTGATGATCCCCTATACAGATATTGAGCAAGATTATAGATTACTCTAAGTGTGTGACGAGGATCAATAGTATTGATTACGCCCATACTCAGAGACAATGTGCTACAAAATCCAACAACACAATCTGGATTTAATTCTGATCTCATAAGTTTGTGTGATTTAATCATTTTTGCCATCTGTATGAGTGCGCGAATACTTCAAAAGTTTGGCTACTCCTTCTAGTAGTAATATAGGAATACTATTTACTGTTTTAGCAGATACACACATTTCTTTAATATTTTCTACTCTACCTTTGTCGCACATTGTTGCTATTAAATCTTGTCTAGTTTTGCGTTCTATTACTACAAGTGGGGTTAGATTAGTAGTGTTTCCTGGGCGGGGGTCCATCGCAGATATATAAATATCTCCTGTATTTAAATGTGCCCATCCAGTTGTTATCAGTCTGTCATATAAGATATCATCAAATGATGGTTTCTTAATGGCAGAAATTAACGCCGTTTCATGTTGGTCAAATATTATTGAATATTTAGCCTTCTTTTTTGGACCATATTCACTATCCAAAGAATGATACATATTGCTTTTGTTGCATAAATTTATTCATACCATAGCCAGGTGATGGTGGCTTAGAATTAGGCGATAATACTGCCCTATTAGGAGGTGTATATTGATGTGAATGATTTAATCCTCCTGCAAATTGTACTTGTCCACCAACTAATGCTGTTTCTCTTGTTGATGATTTTTTGTTTATGTTGTTATGTATGCCCATTTTACCATGTTGACCTATTTTCTCCTGTACTAGTTGTTAGAGTATTACTTAGAGATGGTGGTAATTGTGTGGCTACTAATTTAGAACCCATATTAATAATGGCTCTATTTAAATTTTTACGATCCATTATGAAAATTTAATGATCTGTTATTAAACTTTAACTACTTATTATTAAAATTTAACGTACTAGTCTTAAGTTATCTTCTATATAATCAGTAATATTTGGTCCAGTAAACTGACCAGGTTTAGAATTGTGAGCATCTGTTACCATGGGTATTTGATTTGACTTATTAAAATTATGCACCAAATGTTGATTTAATGTCATTGGATGTTTTGGTTTATTTTCATCAAATATACTGGTAGGATTACTAAACAAAAATGCATTACGTTGTATATCTTTATCTGTTGGATGCATAATTCCACGAGCAGATGGGGCAACATCAATATTATTACTAATTGTTTTTGGAACTTCTATATTTGGTTTATGTACTGCTGGCATCCATTCAGGAGATACTTTTATTTTTTGTGGACCAAATGATGGTACTGTTCCAAGTGGATTATCTCCTAGCGGTTGTGATAATCGTACTCGTTCTTTATGTGTAACCATTACTTGATACATAAATTTTGTATCATATACTAATGGATGTTTATTTATAGACGTTGCTAATATACTTAATACATCATCTGATAACTTATATATTGGTATTGTTTCTGGTGGAATTAATATAGGACTATGCGGATCAAATAATTGCTTACGCCGCACATATTCTTCGAAACTACTTAACACAGACATGACTACTATATAACAAAGAAAAAAGATAGTTTATTCTTAACTACACACATATTATATAAGGTGTACAATAAATCACAAGAACATCAATTCTATCTTAAATTGCAAGAACATCCATTTTGTTTTATGTTTCAGTAACATCAATTTTGTTTTATGTTTCAGTAACATTAATTTTGTTTTATATTGCAGTAACATTAATTTTGGTTTAATTCCATAAATTCTGTTTTAATTCCACAAATTCTGTTTAATATCAATTTTATTTTAATTCACAAGAACATCAATTTTGTTTTATGTCACAAGTATGTTTTTGTTAATTTCATAAATCTGTTTAATTTATATTTATTAATTTTCCAAAATGTTTTGTTAAATTTAATAAATTGGTGTTTGTTTAATTTTACATATTTTAATAAATAGTAATTACAAACATGTTATTTTCAATCAAATACAATAATAATTAATAACTAACAATTAATATATATTAATTACAGTTATTTTTTTCAATTGTTGTTGTTATTGTTTCAATTGTTGTTGTTATTGTTTCAATTGTTGTTGTTGTTGTTGTTTCTGTAATCATAATTAATATATATTAATCATATCATAACATGAACAATCAGTGCTTATTTGAATAATAAATAATCATAATGTCATTTTAATGTCATAACATTGCTTATGTATTATCATCTGTAAGGATCTTTTCACCAACTATATAATTTGGTTACTGTTGTAGATCTCTTTTTTTCTGATACTCTTTACAGAGTGCATATCATTGATCCAACACATGCAATGTCATTGGTGATTGCAGAGGTGTTTTGCAGCACAATCATCAGGGAGTTCCAAATAGGTTTCCCTGACTGTGGTGTCCACGCTCCGTATCCATTTGTCATGATTTTCATGATGATCTGTGCGATTGGATCATGTGTCGACTGGACGTAGAGAATTACGACATCAGTTGACATTGAAATGTACTTCACATTCTGCAGGGTATCTTCATCTGATACAGATGTATCAGTGTCAAAGATTGGCCCGATCATGCTGATTCTGAGGGGATCAACGCCACCCTTTGCCTTGGAGAACATCTTCACCACTTCATGAGCATCTTCAACTGTCAACTGCCCACGGATGATGATCGGAGTATCAGCAGAGAACATTCTGTCTTTAACCATGCTGTTATACTTGTCCATCACATACTGTGCAACATAGTTGGTCTGTTTAGGGAGCAGCTTTATGTTCTTTACATGCGATATCCATCCAATGTGGTTGATGTCAGTCGCTGGTGGAAACCATGGCTGATTGCAATACTCCAGCATCCCTCCCTGTATGAACATAACAGAGCTCTCTGGCAGATATGCAGGATCACTCAACTCTGATCTGTACTCCTCAGGTATATGGGCGTCATTGGTGAACAGCATGTACAGGTGCCAGATGGACATTGGCACAGATCTGCAGACCATGAACATCTTGGATATCGACAGAAGTTTCTTGTACGCAACAACCACTTCTGTGGGTCCAAATGATCTGATGTTCAGAATCACCTTGGAGAAGGTTCCCTGTCGCAAAAGCACACCAAATGGTGGAGCTGTTGGCAGCCTATACTTTCCCTTGATCAGAGTGTACTTGCTAGAGGCAACATTATACTCTCCCTGTGTGTCAAAAGTGTATGACATATCTGGAGGAGGGGGCCTCATTATAGCTTGTGGCTGACGAATTTCATTTTGCATTGAAGAACCTATGGTCTCTCTGTAATACTCTGATGGAATTGGTGGAGGATAGGGACGCTCTGCCAACATAATTGTACGAGTATCCGCTTCAGCTTTAGCAACTTTCAACTTAAGCACATCACCATCCAGTTCAGTCACATCAAGATAATCTTCACACTTATTCAGTGATTCATTGCTGTCGCCTTTGTTAGCTACAGCTTGATCTTCCTGGTCTGTCTGATCTTCCTGGTCTGATTGATCATCGCAGTCTCCATTGCCAACTCCATTTATGGCATCAGTTATCTTTTGGATTGTTTCGTCATCCAAGGATTTTCTGATATCTGTAACCTCTTCAACTATCACGTCATTAGTATCACTCATACGTTCTTCCTCAGACATTTGTTCAGAAGCACCGTCCATTGTTTGATGTGAATAAACTCTTGGTAGATCCACAGTCAAATCTATGATGATAAACTATTACTAATAAGCTAGAACTAGGTAATCAATTTAATAACAAAAAAGTTAATCAACCAATAAAATTGTTACTAATGCCATCAGCTATATATGATAATTTATCCCACAAAGAAGGAGCATTCATTATAACATTTTCTAATCCAACATCTATTATACTGATCAATTTGTGCGATATACTATATACTTTAGCCGTAAACATTACTTTAATATGCGTTTTTGGTGTTGTTGCTGGCAATACCAAGAAATAATATTTATCAGATTTTTTAATTACTTCATGGCCATATAACTCCAAAAATTCTTTTGTATCACCATCAAGCATTTCGTTGTTAATTACCCAATTCAACATTGTGGTATCAGTAAATATTTTAGCGGATGCACAAGATCTGGCTGATTTACAAATAAGTGCATAATACTGAAACAATGTTAACAAAGTAATATTCAGATGTCTAAAATTAGTACACAAATGGTTATATGATTTAATGTGAGATATATCTCCCATATCATCAAAAATCAATACTAAATATGGTCTATTCTTTAGACGTTTCCATATATGCATTTGTTGTTCATTAAACATTTGCTGACATTTTCCCTTTGGCGAATCAATAAGTAGGCGCCGCAAATATTCAACACAATACTCTTTATATCTATGTTGCTGTCCCTTTTGAATACAGGATTTTTCAATAGACAGCACATCATGCGCAATAGATTCGGGGTGGTTAACGCCCAATGTGTCTACTAATTTTAATAATACCTGAAATTCAAAGCCCATTTTATAAAAATGTGTCATCTGCTTTTGAAATTTCACGATAGTATTAATATTAGCTTCAAGGTGTTTATCACCTATCCAAAATACATTTGGTAAGAAACTATCCTCCAAAGTATTATGTGGAGCAATCAGTATATATAATGGCTTTTCATTTTTAATCGATATCAGGAGAGATTTAACAATAGATGTTTTTCCTGCTCTTGGTGGAGCCATTATCAAAATATTCATGTTCATAATATTATTAGTTGTATGTTGCCATCTATCAATAACTTCACCAGACACTATTAGTTTTTCTGGAATACTACTATCTTTTGTTGTTTCAACTGTTGTCCCAAGCAATCCCTTGTTGAACACTCTGATTAATCCCCCCATTACAAGGACTATATGTACAAAGATCTATTCCTATACCAGATGCATCCAATCTATCCTTGAATTGCTCAAATGCATACGCCAGACGTACTGGATGTCCTTCTGTAGACTGGCAATTAGGACATATCTGATCTTCTATAGAATAATATAACATTTGGCTGTTACAGTACATACACAAATAATGTGTTACAGTATCGCTTGCCATTTTGTGATCAGTTACACTGGCGCCGCTTTGAATGCATAACTTGCGTGACATTTCTGCATTAGAGAATGTGCCATTTTTGGCTTTGCCGCCTTTAACTGGCTGCATAAGTGTTTTGTTGATACGTGGCGTAATTGTTGCATGGCCCTCCAAATGTCCATGTTTCTCAATACGTCTTGTTGGAATATATCCAATATTAGACTCAAAGTCAGCCATATATCCAAATGAGTTTATAAGCTTTAACATACCATCATCACTCATGCCTATTCTTTCTCTGTATGATTTTTCTGGTAGCACCATCTCAATATCTTTAAATGGCAAATAGAATATTTGCTTTCCTGAACCTAGCGTAAACCATGAATTCACACTAATATAGTGATCATAAATATTTCGTTTAACGCACATGGCGATAGGAAAAATCAAGGTAATGGGTGTTCCATCTATCATTTTAGGCAACTTCAACGGACTAGCTCCATAGCTAATAATTGACTTGTTTCCAGACATATGCGCGCATTTGGACGTATTTGTCATACTAAGTTTCATATACACAGAAACAATCACCTTAATTCTGTCACCAGCTAATTGTACTATTTGCGTACCAGTGCATACTCCAGGAATATTGTGTGTATACATAATACTCATTTTCTTTTTTCCAGACATATCTGTGATGATGTACATTACTACACTTCCGCGACGTAACGTTGATCCTATCTTTGGTAAACCATCTTTATTCAAGTAGTCTGGTGGATTTATTAATTGTTTTAATTCACATAATAACTGTCCTCCCTCAATTACGCGCGTAATGTCATCTCTGATATATTCACGCCCTAATCCACGTGATAGCGCATGCGCATCTACTGTGCTACCTTCTTCCTGTGAATATGGTGAAGCCAAAAATCCACTCAATATATTCATTGTAGTAGAATCAAGAATACAGGTGGAACTATTTATGTAAAGTGGTTCATCTGTTGATATTAGTGTATTAGATTTTTTGCCTCTTAATTTATTTGATCGTTGACGACCGCCCACAGCCTTCATTTGTGACGATGAGAAAATACCTCTTTGAACTGCGGCCATGTGTATTGTTGGAGTTTGTGCCATATCTATTGATAATGTCTGTGACCCCAATATCACATAATCAGCAATCTCTAGCGGATCATTACAGGTAGCATAAAAGTCTTCAAGAGATGCTTTTATATATAAATGGCCCATTTCATGCGCACTAATATATCTAATAACATTCTGTTCAACTAGGTTAGAAACAGTTTTGTTTACCTGTCATCATGTCTTCTATCATATCATCTGTAAGCTTAATATAGCTTTGAAACTTTATCTTGTTATTTCCTAGATATTCAAGCATATTGCTGTATACTCTGATCATAGGTATAAATGGTACTCCCTTCAAGTATTTCACAACAAGACGATGTAACTGTTTATCCCAATACATAGATATAAATCTAAGTTCTTGATTATGAGATCTAATGTTACATATTACTTCAATTGCTTCCATGGGCCGACATATATTTCCAATATATCTGCTTTCAAATACAAGTTTTGTACAATAAGTATGCTGGCAACGTATAAACTTTATCACGAATTGTTTCATATATAAACTCTTTTTTGCTTCATGCATTGAATAAATTGCATTAGGAGTAAGGGATCTTAATTTACATGGATCGCCCTCGCCTGTTGTATATGGACATAATATTCCCACACTATCACTGCCAGATTCTCTTAATGCCATATTTGGCAATTCTTGTGAATATGCGCGAAACATTGAAATAGCAGGTCCCTTAATACGTCTGCCCATTTTACCAGCATTTGCGCCAATCATTTTATAGTGTATTTCCTGCAGTACTTTACCATGAATATTTGTTCTTTCCATTTCAGCCGATAGCATACTCTTTGTAATACCACCAATATTTATAGATGCGCCAATATCATCTGCCGTAAGTTCATTTACAGATTGAGGTGACCATGCACATGCTTCCAATTTTTTTGGTAATATATGCTCTGATTGGTTTTGTCGAGTATGTATACAAACTTTTGGTTAATCTTGACATTGAAACAGATTCTGCTGTGGCCACTTGTGCTACTCCAAAAGACTGACGATGTTTGTTAATTTGATCTCTAGTAGCAGCAATACCTATCGTAGTAATGTTTGAATACTCTAAAAGCATTTCTGCGATAATGCTTGATACTAATTTGGCCTTTTCTTGTTCAGAATTTTCTTTTATTTAAATGTGTAAGATATCTGGATTCTAAATGTAGAATAGATATTTGCCTTTGTTGTAGGCACTCGCGATATTTCACTTAATCTATGTATTAGATCTGTTTCATCGCACACAGCATACAAAGCAATCATAAAGTCTGAACGTAAATTAACATTTCTCATACCTGAATTTGAAATCAACATTTGTAAAAGCGCATGACACTCTTCTTTTTTTATCACTAATTAAATGTTCCATAACTAATTTTACAATCAATGATTCTGAATATATACCAATGATATAAAACAAAGACAGAAAAGGAAGTTCTATTATATCAAATGGTGGTGCTTTAATAGACCAATTCATTGTTAACTTTGTAGCATCTGTTCCACTCATTTTAAACACAATATTTACAGAATTGGTGTGTTCTGCCTCACATAACATATTACCAGACAAAACAAAATTTGGTTCATTAGTTTTGCTAGTATTAACTTGAAAACACATTCAAAAACAAAGTATTTGTGTTCATGTCTTTTAAATGAACAAGTGTATGTATACTGCCGCCAATAATATATATTCCCTCTTCAAGCTCAATTAAATCTTCTATGTTGTTTTCATAATTGCGTATAATATCTTCCATATATTTTGCTGGATTGCATGGTGAATCAGGATTGTTACTTGATAAGTGGCAACAGTTAGACGTTATAGGTACAAGTATTTTGGCCACATCAATTATTGCGCTACTTTTATGTATTACCTCTTTGTTTTTTACCTTGAACCATAACCATGATAGTAGCACGTACTGTAGATGAATAATGGACTTTAAGGTCAATGGCCATCTGAGGAGTAAGTTTTGTTCCATTGGACTGTTGTGGTTTTGTAACAACAGGATCACTATATGATACAGTAACAGAGTATGGATAAGATGGATGATCTACTACAACATTACAACGTTGTGTTAATACTTGCGTTAATCCAGTTCTAACAAAACTATTAAATGGTTCAATTTCATTCATGTAAAATAAACCGCCATTAGCAGAAAGTAACGCAGACTGATATAATGTCTGGTATGTATCACTTATCTTCGGATTCGCCATATAGAGGTGGTATTGGATCTTCTATTATATCTTCGGGTTTAATAACAAAGTTAGGTACAGCCGTACCTACATACATATTATGAGCATCCTTTTGTGAATATTTTCCTAATTTAGCTAGTATAGAACTAAGTTCTCTTCTATAGTTATCATGATATATTGGATTACCATACCTAACAAGCTCTGGTCCTTTTTTTGAAGGTGATAGATATGTATTCCAATAAAATGATTTCATAATCTCAAATAATGCAACATCATGATAAGTATTAGCTGCTAGCACCCAATTTTTACCATAAATAGAGGAAAGTAGTAATAATAGTGGCGGTGGAAAATTATCCTTATCTATCCTAAATATAGAATCATACATATCTTGTAATAAACGCAATCTTCCCTCATTAAGATTAAATAAGCTTAAATTAACATCATACTCTGGATGTATTCTTATAGTTGGTATAATAAATATTATTCCAACAATAAGAATGAGTACTGATATTACTACACAGACCACAAGAGCAACTGTCTCTCGATCAAGCATTTTGGTTCCACCACCCTATTATTATGATAAAGTGGGTAAATCATATGCAAAAGAAAGATTTGCGTGTTCAACAACATACTTAAAACCTGATAATGGCTGGTATGGTGCACCAATCAAGCCTGATGGATATTTGTATGAACATATGAGTAAACTATCACTAGTACAATGTACAGAATGGCAGGATATTCTAAATAAGATAGATAATGAATCAGATGGATTTATTAGGACTTTTCACCCACAAACTATGTATGGTGACGTTAATGAGCTAACACCGCGCTTTCCTAGATTTTATGCTCCATTTAATTTCTGTCCAGTACATGACATTAAGACTATTATGCTTGGTCATTCTAGACATATATCTGTAGATGATCCTGGTCTTTTGTATAGCATATATAAACCACCAGAAGGACTAACAAAAATTAATACAGCAGTAGGATATGAAAAGCTTACTGATGGTATGCATAAAGCAGGAATAAATGTAGATAAATCTTCAGGTGGATATTATGAATTGTTTATGGAGCCCCTGTTTGCATATGATTATATTCCTCTGTCAAGATCTAGATATTCATCATTTCATAATATATATGAGTGGACATTTATTGCTGAACTTTTACTAGCTGAAATACACAAAACTTCCCCAAATGTAAAAGTGGTTAACCTTTGGTTCAACCGCAAACAAAATTGCTCGTAATGTGTTTAATAGTAACATATATTTTTGTGTCTGATCCAGAAAGTGCAGAAAAAAATATTCCACATAATATTTGCAAAATGTTACAGGCATCTGGTGTAGATTGCATATTTTAAAAGATCGCTTGAAAAATTTAATGCCCTATATAATAACTAGGACTTTTTTTTTAATGACACTAATAATAATAATTATGCATTTATCAATATGTCAGCTTATGTCATAGCATGATACTGTGATGATTCATCTGTTCTCATTATATTAGCTGACATTTGTGTATTTGTTACACGAATAGGGTGGGTTTGATGAACTAGTTCTTCCCTTAAATTGCAAATTAGTGTTTGTAGCGGGTGCCCCTTGATAAATTAGGGCCTGCTGCTTTACATGCTTTAGGATCACCTCCGCGGAAAAGCATATTCTATTAAATACCTACCCTTCATAAAGAAATTTTTACCACCTTCATGAGTAATTTCATTTGCTTTTAATAAACACCCTGAATATGTTGCTAAGAAGGCTGATGTAGAGAACCCTTGTGTAAGATTTTCTACAATAGGCAACGCTTGTACTGTATATCCATTTAAACACTTGATGTATGTTGTAACATCTAAGACTCATAGGGTTCATCATAACTAATGTGCCATAGTCTTCATCTGCATATCCACCTGACATTAACAAATTAGTGATTTTTGGGTCATTACTAAGTGCATTATGAAAATCTTCTTGATTAATACATTTTGGTAATTCTCCGTGTGAAGAAATCCATGTGTTTTTGTTACTATATTAGGTTGAACAGATTTTTGTCCTGCTCTCCACCAACTATCACCTTCATGCGTTGTTAAATTATCTCCTTTATCTTGGGTAACAGTAATAATACTATGAGAAGTAACCATACCATGTATACTCATGGGGGTGAGATGCATCTGTAACAGTTGGTGCATAATCAAGTGTAAGTGAACGTGGCACATCTACAATATCGTATGTTACGGCGCTTTGAATAACTTTGGACAATGTTCCGCTTAATTCTGCGTACTTATTATCTATTTGGCCTTTACTAATGTTTCCGCCAACAACCTTACTTCCTGAACCAATAAATGGTATTACCAAAGTATGATTTAGTTTTACTTGTGATTGAGAGCCTTTTGACATTACTAGCAATGTTTGTACATTAAATGTAATGCATGTTTTCACCAGGTACAAGAATAAACATCTTATTATGTTGTTCTAGTGACAAATGATAAGTTTTAACAGTAACACCAAATGATGATGATGCTTCACTATGTTCTGGTGACATAAATGTAAAATCAGGGATTGGAATAATTAATTTCAACCATTTCATGATTATATTTGGGAGAATTTGGGCCGATTTCATATACAGTCTTTTTCAACCATTCACCAGGATTATGAATATCATTGTCTTTCATGTATGCTACATTATGGATATCCATTGTTGCTTCTTTAGATGACATAGACATAGGGAAGGTTTTGTCTAACTCTTCTAAGCAAGTCTTTATTTGGGATAGTTTAGATATTTCTCCATTAGTGTTGGTAGTATATGATTCAATTGTTTGTTTGCCATTAAAGGCCTCAAGAAAGTTATCAACTTGATTGCTTGTTAAATGAGCCATTCGAGTGAGCATTGTATTTTTTGTGTATGTTGTCTTACTGTGAGTAAAATTGTATTCTGCACTTAGTTCTCTAACTGCGCACAATGCTGGTATTTCAGGCATTCTGACTTTATTTTTGTATGGTGAGCCATATTTCACTGGTCTACCACATTGTGTATATTCAATTAAAACGTCTATTACTACCATATAATCTCTGTCAGATGCGTTAATCATAAAGGGATAAGTAGAATCAAACATTCCAGACTGTATTACAAATCGCATAGTTTGAGCTGGCTTTGATGTTACTTGAGTATTTAGCATTGGCAAAGTAGATTCAGTAGTGTGGAATGGTTCTACTGTTAATTTGATGTTTCTATTCATACCAAAAGTAAGAGAAGCAGTTCCACTTAGTGATGGCGGTCCCTCCCCAGTCAACGAGATTCCCCGCATCCCTAGTGACATGTCTAGTTCTGCTTGGGACTGGAGGTTTGGGGGAAGCTCTGAACGGTGATACATTATATATTTGGCCCAAAGCGGCAAGTATTTTGTCGGTGGTGGGTGATGTTGAGTCTTCTTCAAAGGTTTCATCTTTTGGTAGCCATAGCTGTCTGGCCGCCTCCACGGCCTTTGAGACAGTTGATGAAAAATGTTCGCTTCCATAAATAGCTTTATCTAATAAACTTTTGTCATTAGAAATCAATTCCATTTTTGATTATCTTAGGGCACTCAGCTATAGTATGTAAAAAGTATGGCTAACAGTGGAATTATTATCAACGCAAGATCAACTGCCAGTTCATTGGCAAAAACCATACAATGGTATTAAATTCGCACCATTTAGGCATATTTTTATTACACTTACATCAACTTCTGATGTTATTTGTAAAACAATGTATTGATGACGTTTAACTGTGGCATGTATCGTGGACCAACACCTATGCCACAATATTATTTGCAACTAAGAGAAATTATCAAAGAAATGTACAAAGCAACAAGCATAATTGTTACATACTCCTTAAAAGACTTTGATAGTTTTGGTGATTTAGTTCGTGAAATACAAGATGGTATATACACAAATACTACCTTTGCCATAGGTATATTATCGCTTATTATTGATGACAGTGTTTTCACAAATAAGTCCATGTATCCTTCAATGCAAATCTTACACAATTTGCCAATAATGTTACCAGTAACTGATTCTACACCATGGGGGTTGGGGCAGCCATATTTATGCATTACTAGAATGTGAATTATCAGGATACTTCATAAAGCTAATGCTAATATTATTGGAATGAACCATATCAAGTAGACAAACAAGGAATAACAGACATAATACATTTCACTGATCCTACTCTACTAGCAGTAACATTAACTGGTGATTCTGTAATGAGAGCTAGAGCATTTGTTTATGAATCTTTATATCTAAATGGATCCATTATCAATGCTAGGCAAGATTACAAAACAGGACATCAGGGTATGCGGATTTCTATGGTGCAGATATACAGAGAATACAATACATTTATAATGCCATCTACATCTAATGAGACCCTGAAAACATATGGTCTTATACGCAAACCACTTTCAGGAGTAATAGAGATGTATGGGTCTATTGAAATTGACCTTACTGACATAGATTTTATTGATATATACATCAAGCAGACAAATGAAGATTCTCCAATATGCATGCGGCCCGCTTGTGATTGCTAGAGTATCTTCTGGTAGGTATGACATCAATGAAATAGAATCAGGAGACATTCAAAATCAAACTAATTCTGCCATATCTATGGGAAACATCTGTGCAGCAACCTACTATACTGCATACTCAGTCAAGTGTTGCCGCCATTGGCAGTAGATTCAAGGTGTACATTTACATAAACAATCACTATGTTTCTATGGTATTTGTGCCAAATGAGGGTGCTCAAATGTTTCCTGTGTATGTGCCATATATCATCAAAAGTAATCAGAAGGATTATTCTCCATTCAAAAATCAGATTGAGATTGATGTTGGATATAGAGTAGAGCCTACTCATTCCAGACCAATCATTGATGTTAGGACTATGCCTACTCCTACGCCACTTTCTGAAATGACAAATATCAGTTTGTGTACTAGCGCGGCTAATATACCAAACAAATCAAGCCCAAGTCATACTGTGCATGGTGGAGCAATTATACTATCTTGTGTACAAGACACTACTAATTGGGATACTAGACAAAATCGTACTATATCTCTTGGAGGATTTCAGGAAATTCAATATGGAGCATCTATGGGATTAAGCCGTACCACTGGCCGCCATATTCCATTAGTAAACAATACGCAGATGCTGATATACAACTACAACAGAAGTGTTGAAGCAGCTCTGAGTGCGCCGCAGATGATAATGCTATCTCGTACAGTAAATGTTGCTACACAAGAAGCGCTTGATACATTCAAAACACAAATAGCTGATATTAACTTGCCAGGTAATGAAGGAAGCTGCACGCGCTTGGGGTAACCAATTTAGCATAGAAAAGCCTAACAACAATTCTGTGCCAGATAACAGATTTATATTTCCAGTTAGTACAAATTTAGGAACAGTAGCATTGTTTCTAGGTAATGAACATACATCAGAACCAGTAATAAGCAGTATTGATTCAATTGGTGTTTTTGTGCTACGGACTGCTATTTCAAGCGTTGCATGTTGCTAATACTAACAAAGTTTGCGTAACTGCTACCTTGATTCCCAAGGGCGAAACCATACTACTGATGGAATGCCAAGGTAAACTGCTTAGAAACAACAACATGCCATATTATTATTGAAAACAATAATATAAGGCTTATACTTGATTCTGACACTAGCATTAGAGCAAAAACAAGCGTATCACATATGGCGCATATTATGCTAGAAAATTGTGCATCTCATTTATTTGGGTGTCAAACATTAGTTTACTTACTGGAGTATTTGTCCCTGCCGAAAATAATATGACACAAGATTTTATGTCACCAATGAGTACACAAGAAACTGCTTTAGGGCAAGTAACAACAAAATACACTGTTGGTGGACATATGCTGCGTACTACCATAAGATCTAGCAATCAACAGATGATGGGTAGTTACAGAGCATCTTCTCGCACAGTTGATCTTTCTGCTGGTATAGGAACACTTCATATTAGAATGACTGGTCGCTAGATTATTATGATAGTTATCATGTTGCTAATTTTTATTCTAATGTATTACTGTAATTTATATAGTACTCACATTAAAACAGAAGTGTATGATAAATATAAGAGTTATAAAAAATGTGTGCATCAGCTAGCTTTAGTCAGTTTATAATAATTATAAAAATAATATGACACAGGATATTATGAATATACAACTAATAAATAGTGGATAGATATAGAGCTTATTCTAGTCCATTTAATTTTTCTAGATATATTACCAATTTTTATTATATTGTTATAAAATATATATAGTACATGTAATAAGCATAGAGAAATATATGACAACCATCCAATCATACAAAATGGCTGCCGCACATGCTCTTACTGCTATTGTATTTTTGATGTTGATAATTTGTGCTAGTACTAAAGTCTCACAACAGCACATGTGTAGTTGTTCATCTCAAGAAAAAGAAGCATTAAACACTTCAGAAAACAACGATGATATTTACATACACTCAATGATGGACAGTGTTGGATCTATAATGTCTTCTGGTGATCAATATTCTTCATCACATGATTATCAAGGCAATGGCGAAATAATAGTAAAGTTGGTAAATATGGGAAAAGCTTGTGAACATTTCACAGACACTATTCCAGCTATTAATCGTAAATATCCAGGTTTGATACCTAATCCACGAGATGTTTGTCAAACTGATTCTGTAGATGGAATCTTTAAATTAAAACAGCTTATGTGCTGGAAGCATAAGGCCAAAATAATAAACATTGACTCAAAACCCTCTACATACAAGAAGGCCGTACCAGATTGTCCATATACAGCAAGTACCATACAGCCTATGCAGTTCAGGATATGTCATGATGATATTTCTGTATCATTTAGCGTAGTAGCCAAAACTCGTGAGGAAACAACTGCAATTTTTGAGGCCGTAGTCCTTAAAATACTATTCTATCGTATTGATAAAACTGAATTGGCTTATCTGAGTGATGCTGATATACAAGTATCCACTGAAATACATAGTTGTATGTGAAAAAAAAAACAACCAACTATTAGTTAGAAATTTTGTAAAAAACTGATATTATAACAGTTAAACATAACTTAAACATTAATGCTATTAAGTAGTCGTGTTCTTTTTTTAAATTATAGATTATCAGTATTACGATAAATATGAATTATATTGTTCATATAATCTATATTATATCTTTGTTAATTTGCACTGTGTTATCTCGTTGTTGTATTGATACAGATAGTTTTTGCGTTTAAAACAACTTAGTAATATAAGACATACATCATATGTAACTTTGTATAATAATACTAAGAGTAATATAACATGTGACATAAATGGTATGTATATACCACACACAGAAGACGATAATATAACAATAATATATTATATATTATCTAGTTTATATAAAAACCTTAGTCAGTCAAACACAGTATTTAATGATACATTGTGTTTGGCGCAAGAAAATAGTACACTTCTTAAAATATCTTTAATAAATGGTTGTATTGCTATTGCTGCTATTATAATTTCTGTATTTATAATGGTTTGTATACTTGTATATCTTGAATATCGTAGAACAACTAAATTAATGAATTGGGTAGAAATGATAAAGCATACTGGTAAACTTGCCAGAAGTAATCATTATACTTCAAATGGAAATATACCTAACATTCAAGGCAGTCAATCGAGTATACATATTACATATCCACCAGAAACAGGAATTGCTATAAATCAGCAATGTGATAGAATATCTAGTAGTAATACTGCATTACATACAAGTAATACTGCATTGCATACAAGTGATGTTGGATTGCATATAAGTGATAGTGTAAATTCATTGTGTGATATACTCACACCACAAACAACCTCAAATACTATAAACACAGAGCAAGCAGAAGATAGTAGTAATACCTCATCGATAGATATAGTATCACAAGTACATATTTATAGCAGTTTCTTAAACATATATATTATTTATTATGATATATACACCCTTTCTAATACAGATAATATTATTATCTTAATTATAACATCTTGTATAATTTTTTATTATATTTATGCAATATATACCTTATAGATGAATACACATTGACTACACACATTAACTCACAGTAGGTACACAAAAACACACTATACATAGCTACAACCTTGTAGACTACCCTCGCAATTAAGACAAATTCAGAAAGTATACAATATGTCTTATGACAGCATGGGGCATATAGTAGACAACACTACAGAATCTGTAGTTGTTGATAGTACACTTAGTGTAACACCAGATCCTAATGATATAAATATCAGTAGTACGCTTGTACCACTCAATGATACTACTACTATTTCCAATAGTACAGTTGTATCACTCAATGACACACTTTCTATTTCCAATAGTACAATTGTGTATGACGAGTTTAGTAATTACACAACAACTCAATTTACACAAGTGCTAATTGATATGGATGAGGCAAAAAAGGAAGACTCTCTGTATGGAGTGTCTAACACAAACATCCTTATCATAGTGCTTGTACTAGGAGTTGGACTGTTCTTCCTGTTCTTGGGAATCATCATAGTAGATCATAGATCTGAGTCAAAGAAGAAAAGGTATTGGGTACAAAATCGGCCTAATATTTCTAACCCAGCCATAAGTGCTGGAACATATGTGGACACCAGTGATGAACATAAAGTGAAGTATGACAAAGTTAGAACTACCGCCCCTGTTGGTGAAAGTAGTACTATGGTTATTAGACATCCTCAAACTGGTCGTGTTCGCACTGTCTCTACGTGCCAGCCAGAAGCTACCATCGCTGAAATATCAGTTTAGAGTATGCCTAATTACTTCATGTAATACATTTACTTTTTTTTTTTGCAAAAAAAATAATCCATACAGAATTATAAAAAATATGTGGTATAACACACAATGTTAATTGATAGTTACTTAAATTACTGTTTAATTAGCTATTAGCTGTAAATCATTATTTATGTCAGACACTCCATACATTTTAAGCGCCATCTTAGACAAGAACAGAAATGCCATAAAATCATCTCCAATATCAGATGAATATTTCTGAATATAGAAACTTGCAGGTGAAATGTTTACATGAAGAATGTGCATCATACCTACATTCTTGTTATCAAAATGTATTGGTCCAACTTCATATGGACGCATATCTTCTTTGATATAACGAACTAACCATTCATTATTCATAGATAGAATGTCACCAGGCTCCATAAGCTTAATAACTTCATCCAATGCATGAATACACTCAGTGGTAAATTCAACCATATCATTAGAAGTCATCTTTGCCATAGCACTCCATATAATTCCATTATGTTAGTTATCTTACTATTTTTTGAATCAATCTCTGGAGTATACAATGTAAACACACTAGATGATAACTTGTGTTGTTTACTGTTATCAGTTTGAACATCTTTGTTTGCAGATGACACTGGCGCAACAGCAGCTGCAGTAGACTGTGGTACAGCGGAAGTAGATGAAGACAGTGTCGACACAGATGTATTAGTCGCAGATACAAGTGTTTGGTTCAGATGAATGCGCAGATGTATTCCCAGATGTAAACGGGAATGGTTTGTTCTCTTGTTGTTGTTTGTCATATTTCTTGTACGAACTAGTATATGAACTAGCGTCAGTAGTTTGCGGAGTACACATTGCCGAAGCATGCATATCCACCGCAGGAATATTATTATGAATCTGTAGTTGCTGAAGCGGCATTTGCTGATGCTGTTGCATTTGCATTTGCTGATGCTGCTGCATTTGCTGCTGAATGGGTATATTTGTACTATACAATCCAGAAGCAATCATGCCCAATCCTTGCACTTGGCTAGTGCTTGATGGCATCATACTACGATGGTGTCTGCGTTATAGCATGTTGAGGAAATTGCTGCGTATATTGTCCAATAGAAGATCGTTTAGTGTATGACTGTGAATGCGGCATATGTTGCTTTGTATGCGCATCATTACTAGGAATATCCATGCTATTAGATTTACTAATATCTCCTGGTGGCGGCATAGATGCATTACTAAAGGTTACAATTGACCGCGGCTGATGTTGTATCGGAATTTGTTGAGAAGAATATGATGTCAATCCTGATTCCATGTTTGGTGGAGTAGTAAGAGTACTACTAATTGGTACACCAGTATTAGTTTGATTTAATGGTGTGTGTTATACATATTGATGTAATTAGCGATAGGTTGCTAATAATATGTAAATATGCATAATACAAATTAAAAAATCAGATTTAATAATTTAATAAATTTTTTAAATATATTCAAATATCATCTATTAACATTATATATTTGTATGTCTGGGTATCTGGGTATCTGGGTATCTGGTCGCTGATATATCATTTACTTGGTTGCGTGTCGTGATCCAACATCCAGGAATCCTGCAGGCAACTTGATCTCAAATCCACTGGATGCATAGCTCTCCATCATCTGCTTGGTTTCAAGCGGATTCTTTGATGTCAGGATGGGGTGCGCGCCATGTCTGTTCGTGCTCAAGGCAGCATTTTTTCCACCAGATCCAACAGATGCTGGAATGGACACTGCTCACCCCTAAACTGGCTTCTGTTTGACACCTCCTCTTGCTTATAAATGCACACATACACTTCACCATTTCCTAGCCAAGACGATGGTGGCTTGCAAACGCGCCATTTCAATCCTTGATCAAGCCAGAATGAAGTGCATACACACAATCATGTCAAGGAAAGTTTTTGACACCAATTTCATTTATTGGCGACTGTAACTTCACCACACATCTGGCAAAGTCACACAGTTGTGGCGAGTCAATCAGGTTTGTTAGGATGACCGTGCTGGCAAACGACTTCTGCGTGAATTCATGGTTATCGCCTGCATCAGCGGCAGTCCACTCAGATGCTCCTGCATCACACGTGAATATGATGCATGGATTTTTTCAGCTGCGAGTGGATATATCCAGAGGCAAACGCTATGGACTGATGAAGGCACTGTTTTGTTACACATATCACCATTGCATTTCAGATGATCATTGATGTCTATAGATTGCTTGTTCCGCAAAAGGTTGAGCCATCGCGACCTTTGCCTTTCACTTAGCTGTAGCAATCCAGGAGTGTAGGTACTCAGGAACATCCAGCTGCTTTTGTTCATGTTATTTGCGTAGTATCTAGCAAAATCTCCAGGAGCTTCACCAACACACACTGCTGCGTTGTTTTCTCTCAAAGTTTTTGTTAAACAACTCATTTTTTGTTTGTGTAGTTGTTTGTCCATCTACACTGTTTTTTGCGAAATGTTTTCTTTCTTCAATGACAGATTTCAGAACACCATATAATCTAGATGTATTTTTCAGATGGTACTCCCAATCCTGCAATTTTACATGCAGTGTGTTGTATATTTCTATTGGAATAGTACGAGACTTCAAAGATTCTCTATTGTATAGAGGAACATAGGGGTCTAACTTGCTATTGTGCATTTTGCATTCACGCGACATTATGGGTGGTGGTTCTTCTACTTCAAGTGTAGAACGAAATATAGCAGAGTCAATTATTTCATATACAATGAATACTAAAATACGAACAAAACTAGATAATAGTGTTTTTTGCGACTATTCGTATAGAAAATTCAGATAATGTAGTACTACAAAATGTAAAAATTAAAAGTGTATTAAATCAAATGGCTTCAGATACTAATAATGTTGAATTTTTCAGGATCAGATATAAGCAATATACAAGATGATGTAACCAGAAAAAATCAACAGATGACAAGCGGAAGTGCTATAAACGTATCTACTGATAATGTAAATAGAAATGTAGAAAGTTTATTGAAATCAACTAGTGTTGTCAATTTTCTTAAAGAAAAAATCATTGAACAAGTAGTTGAATCAAATATAACTATTATGAATTCTACAAATATTGTTTTTAACTAGTGTGCATATCGAGGCATCAATCGAATTAATGACACAAGAATTTACTGAACTTATAAAAGAACATATATCTAAACAAACATCATCATATACTAATACGGAAGCAAATAAAACTTCTATATCTGGAATTGGTGATAACATTGAAAAGGCTATTGGATCAATTACAGAGGGCGCACAAACAATTATTATTGGCGCAATTATTGGCTTAATTTGCTTATTATTAATAATTGTATTACCAATAACACTTGTATCAGATAAAGCAGTTGATGCTATAGTAGTCTCTGCAGCAAACGCACCACCTGCTGCTGATGCTCCAGAAATTGCTGGTCTTGGCCCCAAGCGCAAAAAACCACATGCAAAAAGCGCAATAAAACCTAAACTTCCTGTTCATAAAGTTATGCGCGCAAAACACGGTGGTGCACCAGATACATCAATAGAACATTTTATGCCATTTATAGATACAGTACATATTCCTATTTAGTTAACTATCATTATGGCAGAAGTATATCAGGCATATAAACATAAGGAGTATAATCCAGAATGGAAAACCATAGATCCATGGAATATTACAAAAAATTATATGGACTCTGGACAACTACTTTGTTCAGAAGTTGGATTATCATTGCTTGTTAAGTTAAGAGAAAATGTGCGGCATGAAACAGATCTATTAAAAATGATAAATGAAAGACAATTAATTGAAGCACTTGAAGAACGTGGCGCATTTAGTTGTATTGATTCTTCATATCCTTTTCCTGTACACACTGATCCAAAATGTCGTAGTACTGGCTTATATTCTCCTACAGATAAAAATACTAATGTTTCCATAGGTACACTTGCTACAGCAGAAGTATCATTACAAAATTCAGAAACAGTATTGAATGATGTTGTTGTAGTTGGTGCTGCTCCTGATCTAGAAGAGAATTCAATATGGGTTGGCACAGGAGAAGATGGAATAACATTAAAATCCACTAATTCAAAAGATTTTGAGTCTACAGGTATAGTATTGATTACAATACCAGTTGTAATAACTATTGTATTTATTATCATTGCAGGTTTTAATTGGTCAATTACATCCAAATCAAACTATTTTTCAAAAACTACATATTCCATCGCATAATGTCCGAATAAAAAAATATTTTAGGGATGGTATGCCACATACAATTCTTGCTCCATTAATTGGCCATCGTGCAAAAGAACTTTCTCTCGGTGCTCATACTGAACTTGATAAATTTCCATCTCATTTAAGCATTGATATAGCTATAGCAGAATATAATGCAAATTTATGTAAGCTACAAGGTGTAATTCCATTAAAATTTATAGGTGATAATATAGTTAATTATTTTATTAATCCACGCACAGCCAATATGAATATTGACTTTTAGTGTATGGTTTAATAATTAACATACAAAAAATAAACGATTAACTAGTAATATACATAAAATATTTTTTTGTCATTCTCTTCTATAATAGTAGCTATAAATACTTCAGGAAGATAAGTTAATATACTGAAAAATTTATAAAATGATATAAAGAATCTTGAAAGCCTTTCATTATGAGTAACCATTTTAATCATATCATTTACTCCGTTTAATACAGACTCTATGCTGTCTACGGATTTTATGAAATTTATATGATAACATTCTAAATGCCTACCAATTATTGGATTGTTGCTTATCTTGATATATATACCTTGATATGGATCTATGTTATGATTTACAGTTAACCTTTCCCATTTCATTGGTTCCATTTTATTCATTAAATATCGAAAAAGTAAGTTATTCTGTTAAACTTGGGTAACATAATATTTTCATCATACCAATACTGCACAACATGCTTTTCTTCTGATTTCTGTTTGCGTGTAGCAATAGCATCTATTGTAGCATATGTACCATCAAAATTTGGTCCTAGAAGTTTTTCTATTATGGTATAAAATGGCTGAACATTATACCTGTTTGTTATGTCCCTCACCATATCAAGCAATTCATATCTATTTTTTTCTCTTGACCAAAGTTCAGGAAAGCTTGATACTATAGTGTATTTTGTTGGAGATATTCTTGTAATAACAATTGTATTGTAATTTTTCCATATCACTATAAAATGCAGTAAATGATACGTACTTGAAAGTGACGGTGGTGAATTTTTCAGCAGCCATATTAGCTGTATTGTATAAAAATTGTATACTAAATATACTGTTTTTTATTAATACTGTTTTTTTTTTTATTAATATTGTTTTTTTTTTTTTTATTAATATTGTTTTTTTTTATTAATACTGTTTTTTCTAAGTAATGATGTTTTTTTCTAAGTAATGGTGTTTTTAATATTTAGTGCTAATTACACAAAAATCTCCATAATGGGAATTAATGTATCAGCGCAAAATAAGATTCCACCCAGTGGTGGGCGATGATAAATATTGTACAAGCATGACAATAGATGATAAACTATATGCCCTGAAGAATACTGGATCTGGAAAAAGAGCAGCTGACAGAGTCATCGAGACAGTAGAAAATGCTAGGACTTTGTCTTTGGCAGCAAAACTAAATATCCGACCAAACCAAATTGATAAGACAGATTCAGGATCTGATACTAGTTTCTGGTCCGGCGAGGAGTCAGATGACTATGTATATATGCCTCTTCCAGCATCATATACTGATGGAATTGCTAATTCTTCAATATCTTTAAGAGGAAGAAAAGATGCAAAGGAAACAACTATCAGACAATGTGATACTCTAGACGTCAACAACGCAAATGGGACACTAACTGATAAAGAGGTTGTAAGACTGTTGTCGAGAAAGAAGACACGCCCAACACATGGAAGTGATCATATCTTGCAAACAGGCAAGAACAATGCAACACCAGTAGGAAGAATTAATGGAGAACAAACTGCTAAAGTATACAGCTCGCCACCTTCAGACAATGTTGCTATAGAGACAGCAAATAGAAATAGAAAGACATTAGATATTCACAACCACAATAAAATGTTAGCCAGTAATGTTACTGCCAAACTTTGGGGGTCAAGAGGAGATGTCTGTCAATAGCAAAATGTTGGCAACTACTGCCGATGGAATTTCACATCGAGAAAGAAGACGCAAAAAGTATATTCCAAACAAACCTACTATGGTTCCACTACGGAGAGCTGATCAATGTGGGTACGAATCAATGGAAAGAACACTGACACCCAATTCAATGGAACAACTTCATGAAATGTCGGCACAAGAGCAATTACAGTACAGTCATGGACTTCTGCATAGTTCTGAAAATAAAGAGTACTTGGATATGAATGCATCATATGGAAAACCTAATTCCACGGGCACAGCTAAAAATCTTGATGACGCACTAGACAACTTGAAGTACAAACCGATAAAGGAGCGTACAGGACAACTTGCTGCGAACAGTCCAAGTCAAATGTACAAAGATGCATCAATGACAGATACTGGAGAAAGAAAAGAGATGATCAAAGTACTTACCAGTACTCCTGAACTTACCGGTACTTCTGAACCTACCAGTACTCTTAAACCTACCGGTACTTCTGAACCTACCAAAAGCGATAGAAAACGTACTAAGAGGGCAAAAACTACACCAACCCGAGTTGTGTTAAACAGGAAAACTCCATGATTCAAGAATGCAGCGGGACGTGTGAAGAGTTCATCTACAGATAAAAATTTCCCAACCAGAGAACAATTGACAGAATATATTCGGGCGTCAATTGGATGTTGTTGCAGATGTATTTGAGGATAACATGGGTAATCTTGAAGAATGGTTTTATGTAAGAAGAGAGCAAACACATCAAAGGACTCCGATCACTGTTAAGGCATGTGCTGATGCAAAGGGAAAATTTAGACACCCCTGCAAATAAATGTCCAAATATCTGATTATATTTGTTGGAAAGACGTTTATTATGCTTGATATTTGTGTTATACTTAATAGTGTTTTATTAGTGTTTAATTCAATATTTTATTAGTGGATTAAGAACCAAGCACATAAATTCAGAGAGCCGTTGCAAACGGGCAGATGTATCTACACAAAACAATCTAACCAGAACACACATTATGTATGATACTTTGAGAACATTGCAATTATTTGAAAACACATTTTTTTTTATAATAGTGTGACTTATGCACAATTATATTATGGAAGTGATTACCATAAAGTGTTTGTTGAGCTTATATAACCTTGATATATTAATGCTCAAAGAAGTTTTGCATCAAATTATTGGAAAAATTAAGATATTGTTTTATTCAACAATTACTGTTGTACATATTTGTTATAATTATATATGTGTAATTTTTTTTTGTTTATTCATTATATGTCCATTAGTGAATAGAAAAGTTCATAAATGCATTGAATGTAATTAGGGAAAACACCGACGTTGGCTGTTTTTCGAACATATCATTAAGAAATCACTAATGTATCAATACTGGCTGCACTGACTATACCAATACAGACGTCTTCGCATTGTACATAGGATACTGTTTGTTGATTGTGGCTATGAAACACACATCAACCCCATGTTCATTGAACGTAAAGGTTTGAAGATTGGAAATCCTATGATTATATCAAACGACAAAGACAGTTAAAATATATAGCATTGACATAAGTTTGATTCTATAATCAACCGCATGTTCATTGAGTATAGAGGAACAGGTATCAGATACCACATACAAAATGTCTATGGAAAACTGTGAATGCACTTATCAATACCTGTGCATATCACAAATAAGGGTTGATAACTATTATGTTATATTGTTTTTTTTTATTTATATATATCATTTTTATTTATATATATCACTTTCAACAATACAACTTTTCAAACATTTCCAATTTGTAGATCACAAAGAAGCTGGTTTCATACCTGACGAAGTATCTAATTGTATGTTTATTACACAAACAATGGAAGTATTATATTCATTATTTATTTGTTTTTTATATATATATAATTTCAACAATAAATAATTTAAGAATACACTTCCACTTTGTAGAACACAAAGACGCAGGCTGAATTTAGATAAGCTGATTTAGACAATTATACCTGACACACAAGTTTATGAACCTATCTTGTTGTTGTTGTCGTTGTTGCTGTCACGGCTGTCATTTGTATTATTGTTATTATTATCATATTGTTATTATTTTTATATTGTTTGTAACTCATTCAACTGATTGAAATAAGATACCAGGACAATATTTTGTGTGACTGTGATTCTTTTGCTGATAACTATTTCTAGACCGAGAGCAAGAATACAGATACGACAAAAGTCATAGATATACAAGTGTGTATCTATATGTTACTGAGTGTAAGAACTGACATAATATCAATCTATATACATGTGTTGTTTTTCATCAGTAAGAATAAGTATAAAAAATAACACGAAGACAGATATTACAAGGCTGTAATCACATCATTATACATGTTTCTATTAAGTAAGGTCAAGAAGACACATTATGAAATGCTAGACACAACCTTGGACAAACCCCTTAAATTCTTTTTATCTGGCCATTTATTGGTCACATCATACTTTAATATTATCTTCTGAAGATAATAAGTATACATCAAACTATCAAAGTTTCTGTATAAACATTGATGATTAAATTGTATATATATGTTTTTTTTGACGTTTATAGTCATCAAGAGCAAGTAGCGGAATGAACAGAGATAGTCATGAATATATGAAAATCAGGAACTGTTATGGAACAAGCAAGAAATTATGTCAAGAACGAAGATTGATACAGAAATCCAACATGTACTTCGCTATATTATTTTAGTTGTTATGAACTACCATGGTGCAATATTTACCTGTAGATAACACCATTTAAGAATTTTTTTGATTGTTTTTTTCTGCTGTTCATTTGCAGAGGTTTACGCGCGAGTGGAA
>NW_027266327.1:0-42309 GCF_022045235.1 Haliotis cracherodii
TTTTTTGAAATTTTGGCACCCATGCCTATGGTCACCAGTCCTACTTTTGACACTACGATCGCCCCTAAGGCCTGGAGAAAATAGTTAGAAATCCTAAAATTGAGTGTCAACGTGGTCGGGGGGTCCTGGCCGACCCGCCCACCGAGTTTCAAGATGATACTCCTTTTTTGAAATTTTGGCACCCATGCCTATGGTCACCAGTCCTACTTTTGACACTACGATCGCCCCTAAGGCCTGGAGAAAATAGTTAGAAATCCTAAAATTGAGTGTCAACGTGGTCGGGGGGTCCTGGCCGACCCGCCCACCGAGTTTCAAGATGATACTCCTTTTTTGAAATTTTGGCACCCATGCCTATGGTCACCAGTCCTACTTTTGACACTACGATCGCCCCTAAGGCCTGGAGAAAATAGTTAGAAATCCTAAAATTGAGTGTCAACGTGGTCGGGGGGTCCTGGCCGACCCGCCCACCGAGTTTCAAGATGATACTCCTTTTTTGAAATTTTGGCACCCATGCCTATGGTCACCAGTCCTACTTTTGACACTACGATCGCCCCTAAGGCCTGGAGAAAATAGTTAGAAATCCTAAAATTGAGTGTCAACGTGGTCGGGGGGTCCTGGCCGACCCGCCCACCGAGTTTCAAGATGATACTCCTTTTTTGAAATTTTGGCACCCATGCCTATGGTCACCAGTCCTACTTTTGACACTACGATCGCCCCTAAGGCCTGGAGAAAATAGTTAGAAATCCTAAAATTGAGTGTCAACGTGGTCGGGGGGTCCTGGCCGACCCGCCCACCGAGTTTCAAGATGATACTCCTTTTTTGAAATTTTGGCACCCATGCCTATGGTCACCAGTCCTACTTTTGACACTACGATCGCCCCTAAGGCCTGGAGAAAATAGTTAGAAATCCTAAAATTGAGTGTCAACGTGGTCGGGGGGGTCCTGGGCCGACCCGCCCACCGAGTTTCAAGATGATACTCCTTTTTTGAAATTTTGGCACCCATGCCTATGGTCACCAGTCCTACTTTTGACACTACGATCGCCCCTAAGGCCTGGAGAAAATAGTTAGAAATCCTAAAATTGAGTGTCAACGTGGTCGGGGGGGTCCTGGCCGACCCGCCCACCGAGTTTCAAGATGATACTCCTTTTTTGAAATTTTGGCACCCATGCCTATGGTCACCAGTCCTACTTTTGACACTACGATCGCCCCTAAGGCCTGGAGAAAATAGTTAGAAATCCTAAAATTGAGTGTCAACGTGGTCGGGGGGGTCCTGGCCGACCCGCCCACCGAGTTTCAAGATGATACTCCTTTTTTGAAATTTTGGCACCCATGCCTATGGTCACCAGTCCTACTTTTGACACTACGATCGCCCCTAAGGCCTGGAGAAAATAGTTAGAAATCCTAAAATTGAGTGTCAACGTGGTCGGGGGGTCCTGGCCGACCCGCCCACCGAGTTTCAAGATGATACTCCTTTTTTGAAATTTTGGCACCCATGCCTATGGTCACCAGTCCTACTTTTGACACTACGATCGCCCCTAAGGCCTGGAGAAAATAGTTAGAAATCCTAAAATTGAGTGTCAACGTGGTCGGGGGGTCCTGGCCGACCCGCCCACCGAGTTTCAAGATGATACTCCTTTTTTGAAATTTTGGCACCCATGCCTATGGTCACCAGTCCTACTTTTGACACTACGATCGCCCCTAAGGCCTGGAGAAAATAGTTAGAAATCCTAAAATTGAGTGTCAACGTGGTCGGGGGGGTCCTGGCCGACCCGCCCACCGAGTTTCAAGATGATACTCCTTTTTTGAAATTTTGGCACCCATGCCTATGGTCACCAGTCCTACTTTTGACACTACGATCGCCCCTAAGGCCTGGAGAAAATAGTTAGAAATCCTAAAATTGAGTGTCAACGTGGTCGGGGGGTCCTGGCCGACCCGCCCACCGAGTTTCAAGATGATACTCCTTTTTTGAAATTTTGGCACCCATGCCTATGGTCACCAGTCCTACTTTTGACACTACGATCGCCCCTAAGGCCTGGAGAAAATAGTTAGAAATCCTAAAATTGAGTGTCAACGTGGTCGGGGGGTCCTGGCCGACCCGCCCACCGAGTTTCAAGATGATACTCCTTTTTTGAAATTTTGGCACCCATGCCTATGGTCACCAGTCCTACTTTTGACACTACGATCGCCCCTAAGGCCTGGAGAAAATAGTTAGAAATCCTAAAATTGAGTGTCAACGTGGTCGGGGGGTCCTGGCCGACCCGCCCACCGAGTTTCAAGATGATACTCCTTTTTTGAAATTTTGGCACCCATGCCTATGGTCACCAGTCCTACTTTTGACACTACGATCGCCCCTAAGGCCTGGAGAAAATAGTTAGAAATCCTAAAATTGAGTGTCAACGTGGTCGGGGGGTCCTGGCCGACCCGCCCACCGAGTTTCAAGATGATACTCCTTTTTGAAATTTTGGCACCCATGCCTATGGTCACCAGTCCTACTTTTGACACTACGATCGCCCCTAAGGCCTGGAGAAAATAGTTAGAAATCCTAAAATTGAGTGTCAACGTGGTCGGGGGGTCCTGGCCGACCCGCCCACCGAGTTTCAAGATGATACTCCTTTTTTGAAATTTTGGCACCCATGCCTATGGTCACCAGTCCTACTTTTGACACTACGATCGCCCCTAAGGCCTGGAGAAAATAGTTAGAAATCCTAAAATTGAGTGTCAACGTGGTCGGGGGGTCCTGGCCGACCCGCCCACCGAGTTTCAAGATGATACTCCTTTTTTGAAATTTTGGCACCCATGCCTATGGTCACCAGTCCTACTTTTGACACTACGATCGCCCCTAAGGCCTGGAGAAAATAGTTAGAAATCCTAAAATTGAGTGTCAACGTGGTCGGGGGGTCCTGGCCGACCCGCCCACCGAGTTTCAAGATGATACTCCTTTTTTGAAATTTTGGCACCCATGCCTATGGTCACCAGTCCTACTTTTGACACTACGATCGCCCCTAAGGCCTGGAGAAAATAGTTAGAAATCCTAAAATTGAGTGTCAACGTGGTCGGGGGGTCCTGGCCGACCCGCCCACCGAGTTTCAAGATGATACTCCTTTTTTGAAATTTTGGCACCCATGCCTATGGTCACCAGTCCTACTTTTGACACTACGATCGCCCCTAAGGCCTGGAGAAAATAGTTAGAAATCCTAAAATTGAGTGTCAACGTGGTCGGGGGGTCCTGGCCGACCCGCCCACCGAGTTTCAAGATGATACTCCTTTTTTGAAATTTTGGCACCCATGCCTATGGTCACCAGTCCTACTTTTGACACTACGATCGCCCCTAAGGCCTGGAGAAAATAGTTAGAAATCCTAAAATTGAGTGTCAACGTGGTCGGGGGGTCCTGGCCGACCCGCCCACCGAGTTTCAAGATGATACTCCTTTTTTGAAATTTTGGCACCCATGCCTATGGTCACCAGTCCTACTTTTGACACTACGATCGCCCCTAAGGCCTGGAGAAAATAGTTAGAAATCCTAAAATTGAGTGTCAACGTGGTCGGGGGGTCCTGGCCGACCCGCCCACCGAGTTTCAAGATGATACTCCTTTTTTGAAATTTTGGCACCCATGCCTATGGTCACCAGTCCTACTTTTGACACTACGATCGCCCCTAAGGCCTGGAGAAAATAGTTAGAAATCCTAAAATTGAGTGTCAACGTGGTCGGGGGGTCCTGGCCGACCCGCCCACCGAGTTTCAAGATGATACTCCTTTTTTGAAATTTTGGCACCCATGCCTATGGTCACCAGTCCTACTTTTGACACTTACGATCGCCCCTAAGGCCTGGAGAAAATAGTTAGAAATCCTAAAATTGAGTGTCAACGTGGTCGGGGGGGTCCTGGCCGACCCGCCCACCGAGTTTCAAGATGATACTCCTTTTTTGAAATTTTGGCACCCATGCCTATGGTCACCAGTCCTACTTTTGACACTACGATCGCCCCTAAGGCCTGGAGAAAATAGTTAGAAATCCTAAAATTGAGTGTCAACGTGGTCGGGGGGGTCCTGGCCGACCCGCCCACCGAGTTTCAAGATGATACTCCTTTTTTGAAATTTTGGCACCCATGCCTATGGTCACCAGTCCTACTTTTGACACTACGATCGCCCCTAAGGCCTGGAGAAAATAGTTAGAAATCCTAAAATTGAGTGTCAACGTGGTCGGGGGGTCCTGGCCGACCCGCCCACCGAGTTTCAAGATGATACTCCTTTTTTGAAATTTTGGCACCCATGCCTATGGTCACCAGTCCTACTTTTGACACTACGATCGCCCCTAAGGCCTGGAGAAAATAGTTAGAAATCCTAAAATTGAGTGTCAACGTGGTCGGGGGGTCCTGGCCGACCCGCCCACCGAGTTTCAAGATGATACTCCTTTTTTGAAATTTTGGCACCCATGCCTATGGTCACCAGTCCTACTTTTGACACTACGATCGCCCCTAAGGCCTGGAGAAAATAGTTAGAAATCCTAAAATTGAGTGTCAACGTGGTCGGGGGGTCCTGGCCGACCCGCCCACCGAGTTTCAAGATGATACTCCTTTTTTGAAATTTTGGCACCCATGCCTATGGTCACCAGTCCTACTTTTGACACTACGATCGCCCCTAAGGCCTGGAGAAAATAGTTAGAAATCCTAAAATTGAGTGTCAACGTGGTCGGGGGGTCCTGGCCGACCCGCCCACCGAGTTTCAAGATGATACTCCTTTTTTGAAATTTTGGCACCCATGCCTATGGTCACCAGTCCTACTTTTGACACTACGATCGCCCCTAAGGCCTGGAGAAAATAGTTAGAAATCCTAAAATTGAGTGTCAACGTGGTCGGGGGGTCCTGGCCGACCCGCCCACCGAGTTTCAAGATGATACTCCTTTTTTGAAATTTTGGCACCCATGCCTATGGTCACCAGTCCTACTTTTGACACTACGATCGCCCCTAAGGCCTGGAGAAAATAGTTAGAAATCCTAAAATTGAGTGTCAACGTGGTCGGGGGGTCCTGGCCGACCCGCCCACCGAGTTTCAAGATGATACTCCTTTTTTGAAATTTTGGCACCCATGCCTATGGTCACCAGTCCTACTTTTGACACTACGATCGCCCCTAAGGCCTGGAGAAAATAGTTAGAAATCCTAAAATTGAGTGTCAACGTGGTCGGGGGGTCCTGGCCGACCCGCCCACCGAGTTTCAAGATGATACTCCTTTTTTGAAATTTTGGCACCCATGCCTATGGTCACCAGTCCTACTTTTGACACTACGATCGCCCCTAAGGCCTGGAGAAAATAGTTAGAAATCCTAAAATTGAGTGTCAACGTGGTCGGGGGGTCCTGGCCGACCCGCCCACCGAGTTTCAAGATGATACTCCTTTTTTGAAATTTTGGCACCCATGCCTATGGTCACCAGTCCTACTTTTGACACTACGATCGCCCCTAAGGCCTGGAGAAAATAGTTAGAAATCCTAAAATTGAGTGTCAACGTGGTCGGGGGGTCCTGGCCGACCCGCCCACCGAGTTTCAAGATGATACTCCTTTTTTGAAATTTTGGCACCCATGCCTATGGTCACCAGTCCTACTTTTGACACTACGATCGCCCCTAAGGCCTGGAGAAAATAGTTAGAAATCCTAAAATTGAGTGTCAACGTGGTCGGGGGGTCCTGGCCGACCCGCCCACCGAGTTTCAAGATGATACTCCTTTTTTGAAATTTTGGCACCCATGCCTATGGTCACCAGTCCTACTTTTGACACTACGATCGCCCCTAAGGCCTGGAGAAAATAGTTAGAAATCCTAAAATTGAGTGTCAACGTGGTCGGGGGGTCCTGGCCGACCCGCCCACCGAGTTTCAAGATGATACTCCTTTTTTGAAATTTTGGCACCCATGCCTATGGTCACCAGTCCTACTTTTGACACTACGATCGCCCCTAAGGCCTGGAGAAAATAGTTAGAAATCCTAAAATTGAGTGTCAACGTGGTCGGGGGGTCCTGGCCGACCCGCCCACCGAGTTTCAAGATGATACTCCTTTTTTGAAATTTTGGCACCCATGCCTATGGTCACCAGTCCCTACTTTTGACACTACGATCGCCCCTAAGGCCTGGAGAAAATAGTTAGAAATCCTAAAATTGAGTGTCAACGTGGTCGGGGGGTCCTGGCCGACCCGCCCACCGAGTTTCAAGATGATACTCCTTTTTTGAAATTTTGGCACCCATGCCTATGGTCACCAGTCCTACTTTTGACACTACGATCGCCCCTAAGGCCTGGAGAAAATAGTTAGAAATCCTAAAATTGAGTGTCAACGTGGTCGGGGGGGTCCTGGCCGACCCGCCCACCGAGTTTCAAGATGATACTCCTTTTTTGAAATTTTGGCACCCATGCCTATGGTCACCAGTCCTACTTTTGACACTACGATCGCCCCTAAGGCCTGGAGAAAATAGTTAGAAATCCTAAAATTGAGTGTCAACGTGGTCGGGGGGTCCTGGCCGACCCGCCCACCGAGTTTCAAGATGATACTCCTTTTTTGAAATTTTGGCACCCATGCCTATGGTCACCAGTCCTACTTTTGACACTACGATCGCCCCTAAGGCCTGGAGAAAATAGTTAGAAATCCTAAAATTGAGTGTCAACGTGGTCGGGGGGTCCTGGCCGACCCGCCCACCGAGTTTCAAGATGATACTCCTTTTTTGAAATTTTGGCACCCATGCCTATGGTCACCAGTCCTACTTTTGACACTACGATCGCCCCTAAGGCCTGGAGAAAATAGTTAGAAATCCTAAAATTGAGTGTCAACGTGGTCGGGGGGTCCTGGCCGACCCGCCCACCGAGTTTCAAGATGATACTCCTTTTTTGAAATTTTGGCACCCATGCCTATGGTCACCAGTCCTACTTTTGACACTACGATCGCCCCTAAGGCCTGGAGAAAATAGTTAGAAATCCTAAAATTGAGTGTCAACGTGGTCGGGGGGTCCTGGCCGACCCGCCCACCGAGTTTCAAGATGATACTCCTTTTTTGAAATTTTGGCACCCATGCCTATGGTCACCAGTCCTACTTTTGACACTACGATCGCCCCTAAGGCCTGGAGAAAATAGTTAGAAATCCTAAAATTGAGTGTCAACGTGGTCGGGGGGTCCTGGCCGACCCGCCCACCGAGTTTCAAGATGATACTCCTTTTTGAAATTTTGGCACCCATGCCTATGGTCACCAGTCCTACTTTTGACACTACGATCGCCCCTAAGGCCTGGAGAAAATAGTTAGAAATCCTAAAATTGAGTGTCAACGTGGTCGGGGGGTCCTGGCCGACCCGCCCACCGAGTTTCAAGATGATACTCCTTTTTTGAAATTTTGGCACCCATGCCTATGGTCACCAGTCCTACTTTTGACACTACGATCGCCCCTAAGGCCTGGAGAAAATAGTTAGAAATCCTAAAATTGAGTGTCAACGTGGTCGGGGGGTCCTGGCCGACCCGCCCACCGAGTTTCAAGATGATACTCCTTTTTTGAAATTTTGGCACCCATGCCTATGGTCACCAGTCCTACTTTTGACACTACGATCGCCCCTAAGGCCTGGAGAAAATAGTTAGAAATCCTAAAATTGAGTGTCAACGTGGTCGGGGGGTCCTGGCCGACCCGCCCACCGAGTTTCAAGATGATACTCCTTTTTTGAAATTTTGGCACCCATGCCTATGGTCACCAGTCCTACTTTTGACACTACGATCGCCCCTAAGGCCTGGAGAAAATAGTTAGAAATCCTAAAATTGAGTGTCAACGTGGTCGGGGGGGTCCTGGCCGACCCGCCCACCGAGTTTCAAGATGATACTCCTTTTTTGAAATTTTGGCACCCATGCCTATGGTCACCAGTCCTACTTTTGACACTACGATCGCCCCTAAGGCCTGGAGAAAATAGTTAGAAATCCTAAAATTGAGTGTCAACGTGGTCGGGGGGTCCTGGCCGACCCGCCCACCGAGTTTCAAGATGATACTCCTTTTTTGAAATTTTGGCACCCATGCCTATGGTCACCAGTCCTACTTTTGACACTACGATCGCCCCTAAGGCCTGGAGAAAATAGTTAGAAATCCTAAAATTGAGTGTCAACGTGGTCGGGGGGTCCTGGCCGACCCGCCCACCGAGTTTCAAGATGATACTCCTTTTTTGAAATTTTGGCACCCATGCCTATGGTCACCAGTCCTACTTTTGACACTACGATCGCCCCTAAGGCCTGGAGAAAATAGTTAGAAATCCTAAAATTGAGTGTCAACGTGGTCGGGGGGGTCCTGGCCGACCCGCCCACCGAGTTTCAAGATGATACTCCTTTTTTGAAAATTTTGGCACCCATGCCTATGGTCACCAGTCCTACTTTTGACACTACGATCGCCCCTAAGGCCTGGAGAAAATAGTTAGAAATCCTAAAATTGAGTGTCAACGTGGTCGGGGGGTCCTGGCCGACCCGCCCACCGAGTTTCAAGATGATACTCCTTTTTTGAAATTTTGGCACCCATGCCTATGGTCACCAGTCCTACTTTTGACACTACGATCGCCCCTAAGGCCTGGAGAAAATAGTTAGAAATCCTAAAATTGAGTGTCAACGTGGTCGGGGGGTCCTGGCCGACCCGCCCACCGAGTTTCAAGATGATACTCCTTTTTTGAAATTTTGGCACCCATGCCTATGGTCACCAGTCCTACTTTTGACACTACGATCGCCCCTAAGGCCTGGAGAAAATAGTTAGAAATCCTAAAATTGAGTGTCAACGTGGTCGGGGGGTCCTGGCCGACCCGCCCACCGAGTTTCAAGATGATACTCCTTTTTTGAAATTTTGGCACCCATGCCTATGGTCACCAGTCCTACTTTTGACACTACGATCGCCCCTAAGGCCTGGAGAAAATAGTTAGAAATCCTAAAATTGAGTGTCAACGTGGTCGGGGGGTCCTGGCCGACCCGCCCACCGAGTTTCAAGATGATACTCCTTTTTTGAAATTTTGGCACCCATGCCTATGGTCACCAGTCCTACTTTTGACACTACGATCGCCCCTAAGGCCTGGAGAAAATAGTTAGAAATCCTAAAATTGAGTGTCAACGTGGTCGGGGGGTCCTGGCCGACCCGCCCACCGAGTTTCAAGATGATACTCCTTTTTTGAAATTTTGGCACCCATGCCTATGGTCACCAGTCCTACTTTTGACACTACGATCGCCCCTAAGGCCTGGAGAAAATAGTTAGAAATCCTAAAATTGAGTGTCAACGTGGTCGGGGGGTCCTGGCCGACCCGCCCACCGAGTTTCAAGATGATACTCCTTTTTTGAAATTTTGGCACCCATGCCTATGGTCACCAGTCCTACTTTTGACACTACGATCGCCCCTAAGGCCTGGAGAAAATAGTTAGAAATCCTAAAATTGAGTGTCAACGTGGTCGGGGGGTCCTGGCCGACCCGCCCACCGAGTTTCAAGATGATACTCCTTTTTGAAATTTTGGCACCCATGCCTATGGTCACCAGTCCTACTTTTGACACTACGATCGCCCCTAAGGCCTGGAGAAAATAGTTAGAAATCCTAAAATTGAGTGTCAACGTGGTCGGGGGGTCCTGGCCGACCCGCCCACCGAGTTTCAAGATGATACTCCTTTTTTGAAATTTTGGCACCCATGCCTATGGTCACCAGTCCTACTTTTGACACTACGATCGCCCCTAAGGCCTGGAGAAAATAGTTAGAAATCCTAAAATTGAGTGTCAACGTGGTCGGGGGGGTCCTGGCCGACCCGCCCACCGAGTTTCAAGATGATACTCCTTTTTTGAAATTTTGGCACCCATGCCTATGGTCACCAGTCCTACTTTTGACACTACGATCGCCCCTAAGGCCTGGAGAAAATAGTTAGAAATCCTAAAATTGAGTGTCAACGTGGTCGGGGGGTCCTGGCCGACCCGCCCACCGAGTTTCAAGATGATACTCCTTTTTTGAAATTTTGGCACCCATGCCTATGGTCACCAGTCCTACTTTTGACACTACGATCGCCCCTAAGGCCTGGAGAAAATAGTTAGAAATCCTAAAATTGAGTGTCAACGTGGTCGGGGGGGTCCTGGCCGACCCGCCCACCGAGTTTCAAGATGATACTCCTTTTTGAAATTTTGGCACCCATGCCTATGGTCACCAGTCCTACTTTTGACACTACGATCGCCCCTAAGGCCTGGAGAAAATAGTTAGAAATCCTAAAATTGAGTGTCAACGTGGTCGGGGGGTCCTGGCCGACCCGCCCACCGAGTTTCAAGATGATACTCCTTTTTTGAAATTTTGGCACCCATGCCTATGGTCACCAGTCCTACTTTTGACACTACGATCGCCCCTAAGGCCTGGAGAAAATAGTTAGAAATCCTAAAATTGAGTGTCAACGTGGTCGGGGGGTCCTGGCCGACCCGCCCACCGAGTTTCAAGATGATACTCCTTTTTTGAAATTTTGGCACCCATGCCTATGGTCACCAGTCCTACTTTTGACACTACGATCGCCCCTAAGGCCTGGAGAAAATAGTTAGAAATCCTAAAATTGAGTGTCAACGTGGTCGGGGGGTCCTGGCCGACCCGCCCACCGAGTTTCAAGATGATACTCCTTTTTTGAAATTTGGCACCCATGCCTATGGTCACCAGTCCTACTTTTGACACTACGATCGCCCCTAAGGCCTGGAGAAAATAGTTAGAAATCCTAAAATTGAGTGTCAACGTGGTCGGGGGGTCCTGGCCGACCCGCCCACCGAGTTTCAAGATGATACTCCTTTTTTGAAATTTTGGCACCCATGCCTATGGTCACCAGTCCTACTTTTGACACTACGATCGCCCCTAAGGCCTGGAGAAAATAGTTAGAAATCCTAAAATTGAGTGTCAACGTGGTCGGGGGGTCCTGGCCGACCCGCCCACCGAGTTTCAAGATGATACTCCTTTTTTGAAATTTTGGCACCCATGCCTATGGTCACCAGTCCTACTTTTGACACTACGATCGCCCCTAAGGCCTGGAGAAAATAGTTAGAAATCCTAAAATTGAGTGTCAACGTGGTCGGGGGGTCCTGGCCGACCCGCCCACCGAGTTTCAAGATGATACTCCTTTTTTGAAATTTTGGCACCCATGCCTATGGTCACCAGTCCTACTTTTGACACTACGATCGCCCCTAAGGCCTGGAGAAAATAGTTAGAAATCCTAAAATTGAGTGTCAACGTGGTCGGGGGGTCCTGGCCGACCCGCCCACCGAGTTTCAAGATGATACTCCTTTTTTGAAATTTTGGCACCCATGCCTATGGTCACCAGTCCTACTTTTGACACTACGATCGCCCCTAAGGCCTGGAGAAAATAGTTAGAAATCCTAAAATTGAGTGTCAACGTGGTCGGGGGGTCCTGGCCGACCCGCCCACCGAGTTTCAAGATGATACTCCTTTTTTGAAATTTTGGCACCCATGCCTATGGTCACCAGTCCTACTTTTGACACTACGATCGCCCCTAAGGCCTGGAGAAAATAGTTAGAAATCCTAAAATTGAGTGTCAACGTGGTCGGGGGGTCCTGGCCGACCCGCCCACCGAGTTTCAAGATGATACTCCTTTTTTGAAATTTTGGCACCCATGCCTATGGTCACCAGTCCTACTTTTGACACTACGATCGCCCCTAAGGCCTGGAGAAAATAGTTAGAAATCCTAAAATTGAGTGTCAACGTGGTCGGGGGGTCCTGGCCGACCCGCCCACCGAGTTTCAAGATGATACTCCTTTTTTGAAATTTTGGCACCCATGCCTATGGTCACCAGTCCTACTTTTGACACTACGATCGCCCCTAAGGCCTGGAGAAAATAGTTAGAAATCCTAAAATTGAGTGTCAACGTGGTCGGGGGGGTCCTGGCCGACCCCGCCCACCGAGTTTCAAGATGATACTCCTTTTTTGAAATTTTGGCACCCATGCCTATGGTCACCAGTCCTACTTTTGACACTACGATCGCCCCTAAGGCCTGGAGAAAATAGTTAGAAATCCTAAAATTGAGTGTCAACGTGGTCGGGGGGTCCTGGCCGACCCGCCCACCGAGTTTCAAGATGATACTCCTTTTTGAAATTTTGGCACCCATGCCTATGGTCACCAGTCCTACTTTTGACACTACGATCGCCCCTAAGGCCTGGAGAAAATAGTTAGAAATCCTAAAATTGAGTGTCAACGTGGTCGGGGGGTCCTGGCCGACCCGCCCACCGAGTTTCAAGATGATACTCCTTTTTTGAAATTTTGGCACCCATGCCTATGGTCACCAGTCCTACTTTTGACACTACGATCGCCCCTAAGGCCTGGAGAAAATAGTTAGAAATCCTAAAATTGAGTGTCAACGTGGTCGGGGGGTCCTGGCCGACCCGCCCACCGAGTTTCAAGATGATACTCCTTTTTTGAAATTTTGGCACCCATGCCTATGGTCACCAGTCCTACTTTTGACACTACGATCGCCCCTAAGGCCTGGAGAAAATAGTTAGAAATCCTAAAATTGAGTGTCAACGTGGTCGGGGGGTCCTGGCCGACCCGCCCACCGAGTTTCAAGATGATACTCCTTTTTTGAAATTTTGGCACCCATGCCTATGGTCACCAGTCCTACTTTTGACACTACGATCGCCCCTAAGGCCTGGAGAAAATAGTTAGAAATCCTAAAATTGAGTGTCAACGTGGTCGGGGGGTCCTGGCCGACCCGCCCACCGAGTTTCAAGATGATACTCCTTTTTTGAAATTTTGGCACCCATGCCTATGGTCACCAGTCCTACTTTTGACACTACGATCGCCCCTAAGGCCTGGAGAAAATAGTTAGAAATCCTAAAATTGAGTGTCAACGTGGTCGGGGGGTCCTGGCCGACCCGCCCACCGAGTTTCAAGATGATACTCCTTTTTTGAAATTTTGGCACCCATGCCTATGGTCACCAGTCCTACTTTTGACACTACGATCGCCCCTAAGGCCTGGAGAAAATAGTTAGAAATCCTAAAATTGAGTGTCAACGTGGTCGGGGGGTCCTGGCCGACCCGCCCACCGAGTTTCAAGATGATACTCCTTTTTTGAAATTTTGGCACCCATGCCTATGGTCACCAGTCCTACTTTTGACACTACGATCGCCCCTAAGGCCTGGAGAAAATAGTTAGAAATCCTAAAATTGAGTGTCAACGTGGTCGGGGGGGTCCTGGCCGACCCGCCCACCGAGTTTCAAGATGATACTCCTTTTTTGAAATTTTGGCACCCATGCCTATGGTCACCAGTCCTACTTTTGACACTACGATCGCCCCTAAGGCCTGGAGAAAATAGTTAGAAATCCTAAAATTGAGTGTCAACGTGGTCGGGGGGTCCTGGGCCGACCCGCCCACCGAGTTTCAAGATGATACTCCTTTTTTGAAATTTTGGCACCCATGCCTATGGTCACCAGTCCTACTTTTGACACTACGATCGCCCCTAAGGCCTGGAGAAAATAGTTAGAAATCCTAAAATTGAGTGTCAACGTGGTCGGGGGGTCCTGGCCGACCCGCCCACCGAGTTTCAAGATGATACTCCTTTTTTGAAATTTTGGCACCCATGCCTATGGTCACCAGTCCTACTTTTGACACTACGATCGCCCCTAAGGCCTGGAGAAAATAGTTAGAAATCCTAAAATTGAGTGTCAACGTGGTCGGGGGGTCCTGGCCGACCCGCCCACCGAGTTTCAAGATGATACTCCTTTTTTGAAATTTTGGCACCCATGCCTATGGTCACCAGTCCTACTTTTGACACTACGATCGCCCCTAAGGCCTGGAGAAAATAGTTAGAAATCCTAAAATTGAGTGTCAACGTGGTCGGGGGGTCCTGGCCGACCCGCCCACCGAGTTTCAAGATGATACTCCTTTTTTGAAATTTTGGCACCCATGCCTATGGTCACCAGTCCTACTTTTGACACTACGATCGCCCCTAAGGCCTGGAGAAAATAGTTAGAAATCCTAAAATTGAGTGTCAACGTGGTCGGGGGGTCCTGGCCGACCCGCCCACCGAGTTTCAAGATGATACTCCTTTTTTGAAATTTTGGCACCCATGCCTATGGTCACCAGTCCTACTTTTGACACTACGATCGCCCCTAAGGCCTGGAGAAAATAGTTAGAAATCCTAAAATTGAGTGTCAACGTGGTCGGGGGGTCCTGGCCGACCCGCCCACCGAGTTTCAAGATGATACTCCTTTTTTGAAATTTTGGCACCCATGCCTATGGTCACCAGTCCTACTTTTGACACTACGATCGCCCCTAAGGCCTGGAGAAAATAGTTAGAAATCCTAAAATTGAGTGTCAACGTGGTCGGGGGGTCCTGGCCGACCCGCCCACCGAGTTTCAAGATGATACTCCTTTTTTGAAATTTTGGCACCCATGCCTATGGTCACCAGTCCTACTTTTGACACTACGATCGCCCCTAAGGCCTGGAGAAAATAGTTAGAAATCCTAAAATTGAGTGTCAACGTGGTCGGGGGGTCCTGGCCGACCCGCCCACCGAGTTTCAAGATGATACTCCTTTTTTGAAATTTTGGCACCCATGCCTATGGTCACCAGTCCTACTTTTGACACTACGATCGCCCCTAAGGCCTGGAGAAAATAGTTAGAAATCCTAAAATTGAGTGTCAACGTGGTCGGGGGGTCCTGGCCGACCCGCCCACCGAGTTTCAAGATGATACTCCTTTTTTGAAATTTTGGCACCCATGCCTATGGTCACCAGTCCTACTTTTGACACTACGATCGCCCCCTAAGGCCTGGAGAAAATAGTTAGAAATCCTAAAATTGAGTGTCAACGTGGTCGGGGGGTCCTGGCCGACCCGCCCACCGAGTTTCAAGATGATACTCCTTTTTTGAAATTTTGGCACCCATGCCTATGGTCACCAGTCCTACTTTTGACACTACGATCGCCCCTAAGGCCTGGAGAAAATAGTTAGAAATCCTAAAATTGAGTGTCAACGTGGTCGGGGGGTCCTGGCCGACCCGCCCACCGAGTTTCAAGATGATACTCCTTTTTTGAAATTTTGGCACCCATGCCTAATGGTCACCAGTCCTACTTTTGACACTACGATCGCCCCTAAGGCCTGGAGAAAATAGTTAGAAATCCTAAAATTGAGTGTCAACGTGGTCGGGGGGTCCTGGCCGACCCGCCCACCGAGTTTCAAGATGATACTCCTTTTTTGAAATTTTGGCACCCATGCCTATGGTCACCAGTCCTACTTTTGACACTACGATCGCCCCTAAGGCCTGGAGAAAATAGTTAGAAATCCTAAAATTGAGTGTCAACGTGGTCGGGGGGGTCCTGGCCGACCCGCCCACCGAGTTTCAAGATGATACTCCTTTTTTGAAATTTTGGCACCCATGCCTATGGTCACCAGTCCTACTTTTGACACTACGATCGCCCCTAAGGCCTGGAGAAAATAGTTAGAAATCCTAAAATTGAGTGTCAACGTGGTCGGGGGGTCCTGGCCGACCCGCCCACCGAGTTTCAAGATGATACTCCTTTTTTGAAATTTTGGCACCCATGCCTATGGTCACCAGTCCTACTTTTGACACTACGATCGCCCCTAAGGCCTGGAGAAAATAGTTAGAAATCCTAAAATTGAGTGTCAACGTGGTCGGGGGGTCCTGGCCGACCCGCCCACCGAGTTTCAAGATGATACTCCTTTTTTGAAATTTTGGCACCCATGCCTATGGTCACCAGTCCTACTTTTGACACTACGATCGCCCCTAAGGCCTGGAGAAAATAGTTAGAAATCCTAAAATTGAGTGTCAACGTGGTCGGGGGGTCCTGGCCGACCCGCCCACCGAGTTTCAAGATGATACTCCTTTTTTGAAATTTTGGCACCCATGCCTATGGTCACCAGTCCTACTTTTGACACTACGATCGCCCCTAAGGCCTGGAGAAAATAGTTAGAAATCCTAAAATTGAGTGTCAACGTGGTCGGGGGGTCCTGGCCGACCCGCCCACCGAGTTTCAAGATGATACTCCTTTTTTGAAATTTTGGCACCCATGCCTATGGTCACCAGTCCTACTTTTGACACTACGATCGCCCCTAAGGCCTGGAGAAAATAGTTAGAAATCCTAAAATTGAGTGTCAACGTGGTCGGGGGGTCCTGGCCGACCCGCCCACCGAGTTTCAAGATGATACTCCTTTTTTGAAATTTTGGCACCCATGCCTATGGTCACCAGTCCTACTTTTGACACTACGATCGCCCCTAAGGCCTGGAGAAAATAGTTAGAAATCCTAAAATTGAGTGTCAACGTGGTCGGGGGGTCCTGGCCGACCCGCCCACCGAGTTTCAAGATGATACTCCTTTTTTGAAATTTTGGCACCCATGCCTATGGTCACCAGTCCTACTTTTGACACTACGATCGCCCCTAAGGCCTGGAGAAAATAGTTAGAAATCCTAAAATTGAGTGTCAACGTGGTCGGGGGGTCCTGGCCGACCCGCCCACCGAGTTTCAAGATGATACTCCTTTTTTGAAATTTTGGCACCCATGCCTATGGTCACCAGTCCTACTTTTGACACTACGATCGCCCCTAAGGCCTGGAGAAAATAGTTAGAAATCCTAAAATTGAGTGTCAACGTGGTCGGGGGGTCCTGGCCGACCCGCCCACCGAGTTTCAAGATGATACTCCTTTTTTGAAATTTTGGCACCCATGCCTATGGTCACCAGTCCTACTTTTGACACTACGATCGCCCCTAAGGCCTGGAGAAAATAGTTAGAAATCCTAAAATTGAGTGTCAACGTGGTCGGGGGGTCCTGGCCGACCCGCCCACCGAGTTTCAAGATGATACTCCTTTTTTGAAATTTTGGCACCCATGCCTATGGTCACCAGTCCTACTTTTGACACTACGATCGCCCCTAAGGCCTGGAGAAAATAGTTAGAAATCCTAAAATTGAGTGTCAACGTGGTCGGGGGGTCCTGGCCGACCCGCCCACCGAGTTTCAAGATGATACTCCTTTTTTGAAATTTTGGCACCCATGCCTATGGTCACCAGTCCTACTTTTGACACTACGATCGCCCCTAAGGCCTGGAGAAAATAGTTAGAAATCCTAAAATTGAGTGTCAACGTGGTCGGGGGGTCCTGGCCGACCCGCCCACCGAGTTTCAAGATGATACTCCTTTTTTGAAATTTTGGCACCCATGCCTATGGTCACCAGTCCTACTTTTGACACTACGATCGCCCCTAAGGCCTGGAGAAAATAGTTAGAAATCCTAAAATTGAGTGTCAACGTGGTCGGGGGGTCCTGGCCGACCCGCCCACCGAGTTTCAAGATGATACTCCTTTTTTGAAATTTTGGCACCCATGCCTATGGTCACCAGTCCTACTTTTGACACTACGATCGCCCCTAAGGCCTGGAGAAAATAGTTAGAAATCCTAAAATTGAGTGTCAACGTGGTCGGGGGGTCCTGGCCGACCCGCCCACCGAGTTTCAAGATGATACTCCTTTTTTGAAATTTTGGCACCCATGCCTATGGTCACCAGTCCTACTTTTGACACTACGATCGCCCCTAAGGCCTGGAGAAAATAGTTAGAAATCCTAAAATTGAGTGTCAACGTGGTCGGGGGGTCCTGGCCGACCCGCCCACCGAGTTTCAAGATGATACTCCTTTTTTGAAATTTTGGCACCCATGCCTATGGTCACCAGTCCTACTTTTGACACTACGATCGCCCCTAAGGCCTGGAGAAAATAGTTAGAAATCCTAAAATTGAGTGTCAACGTGGTCGGGGGGTCCTGGCCGACCCGCCCACCGAGTTTCAAGATGATACTCCTTTTTTGAAATTTTGGCACCCATGCCTATGGTCACCAGTCCTACTTTTGACACTACGATCGCCCCTAAGGCCTGGAGAAAATAGTTAGAAATCCTAAAATTGAGTGTCAACGTGGTCGGGGGGTCCTGGCCGACCCGCCCACCGAGTTTCAAGATGATACTCCTTTTTTGAAATTTTGGCACCCATGCCTATGGTCACCAGTCCTACTTTTGACACTACGATCGCCCCTAAGGCCTGGAGAAAATAGTTAGAAATCCTAAAATTGAGTGTCAACGTGGTCGGGGGGGTCCTGGCCGACCCGCCCACCGAGTTTCAAGATGATACTCCTTTTTTGAAATTTTGGCACCCATGCCTATGGTCACCAGTCCTACTTTTGACACTACGATCGCCCCTAAGGCCTGGAGAAAATAGTTAGAAATCCTAAAATTGAGTGTCAACGTGGTCGGGGGGTCCTGGCCGACCCGCCCACCGAGTTTCAAGATGATACTCCTTTTTTGAAATTTTGGCACCCATGCCTATGGTCACCAGTCCTACTTTTGACACTACGATCGCCCCTAAGGCCTGGAGAAAATAGTTAGAAATCCTAAAATTGAGTGTCAACGTGGTCGGGGGGTCCTGGCCGACCCGCCCACCGAGTTTCAAGATGATACTCCTTTTTTGAAATTTTGGCACCCATGCCTATGGTCACCAGTCCTACTTTTGACACTACGATCGCCCCTAAGGCCTGGAGAAAATAGTTAGAAATCCTAAAATTGAGTGTCAACGTGGTCGGGGGGTCCTGGCCGACCCGCCCACCGAGTTTCAAGATGATACTCCTTTTTTGAAATTTTGGCACCCATGCCTATGGTCACCAGTCCTACTTTTGACACTACGATCGCCCCTAAGGCCTGGAGAAAATAGTTAGAAATCCTAAAATTGAGTGTCAACGTGGTCGGGGGGTCCTGGCCGACCCGCCCACCGAGTTTCAAGATGATACTCCTTTTTTGAAATTTTGGCACCCATGCCTATGGTCACCAGTCCTACTTTTGACACTACGATCGCCCCTAAGGCCTGGAGAAAATAGTTAGAAATCCTAAAATTGAGTGTCAACGTGGTCGGGGGGTCCTGGCCGACCCGCCCACCGAGTTTCAAGATGATACTCCTTTTTTGAAATTTTGGCACCCATGCCTATGGTCACCAGTCCTACTTTTGACACTACGATCGCCCCTAAGGCCTGGAGAAAATAGTTAGAAATCCTAAAATTGAGTGTCAACGTGGTCGGGGGGTCCTGGCCGACCCGCCCACCGAGTTTCAAGATGATACTCCTTTTTTGAAATTTTGGCACCCATGCCTATGGTCACCAGTCCTACTTTTGACACTACGATCGCCCCTAAGGCCTGGAGAAAATAGTTAGAAATCCTAAAATTGAGTGTCAACGTGGTCGGGGGGTCCTGGCCGACCCGCCCACCGAGTTTCAAGATGATACTCCTTTTTTGAAATTTTGGCACCCATGCCTATGGTCACCAGTCCTACTTTTGACACTACGATCGCCCCTAAGGCCTGGAGAAAATAGTTAGAAATCCTAAAATTGAGTGTCAACGTGGTCGGGGGGTCCTGGCCGACCCGCCCACCGAGTTTCAAGATGATACTCCTTTTTTGAAATTTTGGCACCCATGCCTATGGTCACCAGTCCTACTTTTGACACTACGATCGCCCCTAAGGCCTGGAGAAAATAGTTAGAAATCCTAAAATTGAGTGTCAACGTGGTCGGGGGGTCCTGGCCGACCCGCCCACCGAGTTTCAAGATGATACTCCTTTTTTGAAATTTTGGCACCCATGCCTATGGTCACCAGTCCTACTTTTGACACTACGATCGCCCCTAAGGCCTGGAGAAAATAGTTAGAAATCCTAAAATTGAGTGTCAACGTGGTCGGGGGGTCCTGGCCGACCCGCCCACCGAGTTTCAAGATGATACTCCTTTTTTGAAATTTTGGCACCCATGCCTATGGTCACCAGTCCTACTTTTGACACTACGATCGCCCCTAAGGCCTGGAGAAAATAGTTAGAAATCCTAAAATTGAGTGTCAACGTGGTCGGGGGGTCCTGGCCGACCCGCCCACCGAGTTTCAAGATGATACTCCTTTTTTGAAATTTTGGCACCCATGCCTATGGTCACCAGTCCTACTTTTGACACTACGATCGCCCCTAAGGCCTGGAGAAAATAGTTAGAAATCCTAAAATTGAGTGTCAACGTGGTCGGGGGGTCCTGGCCGACCCGCCCACCGAGTTTCAAGATGATACTCCTTTTTTGAAATTTTGGCACCCATGCCTATGGTCACCAGTCCTACTTTTGACACTACGATCGCCCCTAAGGCCTGGAGAAAATAGTTAGAAATCCTAAAATTGAGTGTCAACGTGGTCGGGGGGTCCTGGCCGACCCGCCCACCGAGTTTCAAGATGATACTCCTTTTTTGAAATTTTGGCACCCATGCCTATGGTCACCAGTCCTACTTTTGACACTACGATCGCCCCTAAGGCCTGGAGAAAATAGTTAGAAATCCTAAAATTGAGTGTCAACGTGGTCGGGGGGTCCTGGCCGACCCGCCCACCGAGTTTCAAGATGATACTCCTTTTTTGAAATTTTGGCACCCATGCCTATGGTCACCAGTCCTACTTTTGACACTACGATCGCCCCTAAGGCCTGGAGAAAATAGTTAGAAATCCTAAAATTGAGTGTCAACGTGGTCGGGGGGTCCTGGCCGACCCGCCCACCGAGTTTCAAGATGATACTCCTTTTTTGAAATTTTGGCACCCATGCCTATGGTCACCAGTCCTACTTTTGACACTACGATCGCCCCTAAGGCCTGGAGAAAATAGTTAGAAATCCTAAAATTGAGTGTCAACGTGGTCGGGGGGTCCTGGCCGACCCGCCCACCGAGTTTCAAGATGATACTCCTTTTTTGAAATTTTGGCACCCATGCCTATGGTCACCAGTCCTACTTTTGACACTACGATCGCCCCTAAGGCCTGGAGAAAATAGTTAGAAATCCTAAAATTGAGTGTCAACGTGGTCGGGGGGTCCTGGCCGACCCGCCCACCGAGTTTCAAGATGATACTCCTTTTTTGAAATTTTGGCACCCATGCCTATGGTCACCAGTCCTACTTTTGACACTACGATCGCCCCTAAGGCCTGGAGAAAATAGTTAGAAATCCTAAAATTGAGTGTCAACGTGGTCGGGGGGTCCTGGCCGACCCGCCCACCGAGTTTCAAGATGATACTCCTTTTTTGAAATTTTGGCACCCATGCCTATGGTCACCAGTCCTACTTTTGACACTACGATCGCCCCTAAGGCCTGGAGAAAATAGTTAGAAATCCTAAAATTGAGTGTCAACGTGGTCGGGGGGTCCTGGCCGACCCGCCCACCGAGTTTCAAGATGATACTCCTTTTTTGAAATTTTGGCACCCATGCCTATGGTCACCAGTCCTACTTTTGACACTACGATCGCCCCTAAGGCCTGGAGAAAATAGTTAGAAATCCTAAAATTGAGTGTCAACGTGGTCGGGGGGTCCTGGCCGACCCGCCCACCGAGTTTCAAGATGATACTCCTTTTTTGAAATTTTGGCACCCATGCCTATGGTCACCAGTCCTACTTTTGACACTACGATCGCCCCTAAGGCCTGGAGAAAATAGTTAGAAATCCTAAAATTGAGTGTCAACGTGGTCGGGGGGTCCTGGCCGACCCGCCCACCGAGTTTCAAGATGATACTCCTTTTTTGAAATTTTGGCACCCATGCCTATGGTCACCAGTCCTACTTTTGACACTACGATCGCCCCTAAGGCCTGGAGAAAATAGTTAGAAATCCTAAAATTGAGTGTCAACGTGGTCGGGGGGTCCTGGCCGACCCGCCCACCGAGTTTCAAGATGATACTCCTTTTTTGAAATTTTGGCACCCATGCCTATGGTCACCAGTCCTACTTTTGACACTACGATCGCCCCTAAGGCCTGGAGAAAATAGTTAGAAATCCTAAAATTGAGTGTCAACGTGGTCGGGGGGTCCTGGCCGACCCGCCCACCGAGTTTCAAGATGATACTCCTTTTTTGAAATTTTGGCACCCATGCCTATGGTCACCAGTCCTACTTTTGACACTACGATCGCCCCTAAGGCCTGGAGAAAATAGTTAGAAATCCTAAAATTGAGTGTCAACGTGGTCGGGGGGTCCTGGCCGACCCGCCCACCGAGTTTCAAGATGATACTCCTTTTTTGAAATTTTGGCACCCATGCCTATGGTCACCAGTCCTACTTTTGACACTACGATCGCCCCTAAGGCCTGGAGAAAATAGTTAGAAATCCTAAAATTGAGTGTCAACGTGGTCGGGGGGTCCTGGCCGACCCGCCCACCGAGTTTCAAGATGATACTCCTTTTTTGAAATTTTGGCACCCATGCCTATGGTCACCAGTCCTACTTTTGACACTACGATCGCCCCTAAGGCCTGGAGAAAATAGTTAGAAATCCTAAAATTGAGTGTCAACGTGGTCGGGGGGTCCTGGCCGACCCGCCCACCGAGTTTCAAGATGATACTCCTTTTTTGAAATTTTGGCACCCATGCCTATGGTCACCAGTCCTACTTTTGACACTACGATCGCCCCTAAGGCCTGGAGAAAATAGTTAGAAATCCTAAAATTGAGTGTCAACGTGGTCGGGGGGTCCTGGCCGACCCGCCCACCGAGTTTCAAGATGATACTCCTTTTTTGAAATTTTGGCACCCATGCCTATGGTCACCAGTCCTACTTTTGACACTACGATCGCCCCTAAGGCCTGGAGAAAATAGTTAGAAATCCTAAAATTGAGTGTCAACGTGGTCGGGGGGTCCTGGCCGACCCGCCCACCGAGTTTCAAGATGATACTCCTTTTTTGAAATTTTGGCACCCATGCCTATGGTCACCAGTCCTACTTTTGACACTACGATCGCCCCTAAGGCCTGGAGAAAATAGTTAGAAATCCTAAAATTGAGTGTCAACGTGGTCGGGGGGTCCTGGCCGACCCGCCCACCGAGTTTCAAGATGATACTCCTTTTTTGAAATTTTGGCACCCATGCCTATGGTCACCAGTCCTACTTTTGACACTACGATCGCCCCTAAGGCCTGGAGAAAATAGTTAGAAATCCTAAAATTGAGTGTCAACGTGGTCGGGGGGTCCTGGCCGACCCGCCCACCGAGTTTCAAGATGATACTCCTTTTTTGAAATTTTGGCACCCATGCCTATGGTCACCAGTCCTACTTTTGACACTACGATCGCCCCTAAGGCCTGGAGAAAATAGTTAGAAATCCTAAAATTGAGTGTCAACGTGGTCGGGGGGTCCTGGCCGACCCGCCCACCGAGTTTCAAGATGATACTCCTTTTTTGAAATTTTGGCACCCATGCCTATGGTCACCAGTCCTACTTTTGACACTACGATCGCCCCTAAGGCCTGGAGAAAATAGTTAGAAATCCTAAAATTGAGTGTCAACGTGGTCGGGGGGTCCTGGCCGACCCGCCCACCGAGTTTCAAGATGATACTCCTTTTTTGAAATTTTGGCACCCATGCCTATGGTCACCAGTCCTACTTTTGACACTACGATCGCCCCTAAGGCCTGGAGAAAATAGTTAGAAATCCTAAAATTGAGTGTCAACGTGGTCGGGGGGTCCTGGCCGACCCGCCCACCGAGTTTCAAGATGATACTCCTTTTTTGAAATTTTGGCACCCATGCCTATGGTCACCAGTCCTACTTTTGACACTACGATCGCCCCTAAGGCCTGGAGAAAATAGTTAGAAATCCTAAAATTGAGTGTCAACGTGGTCGGGGGGTCCTGGCCGACCCGCCCACCGAGTTTCAAGATGATACTCCTTTTTTGAAATTTTGGCACCCATGCCTATGGTCACCAGTCCTACTTTTGACACTACGATCGCCCCTAAGGCCTGGAGAAAATAGTTAGAAATCCTAAAATTGAGTGTCAACGTGGTCGGGGGGTCCTGGCCGACCCGCCCACCGAGTTTCAAGATGATACTCCTTTTTTGAAATTTTGGCACCCATGCCTATGGTCACCAGTCCTACTTTTGACACTACGATCGCCCCTAAGGCCTGGAGAAAATAGTTAGAAATCCTAAAATTGAGTGTCAACGTGGTCGGGGGGTCCTGGCCGACCCGCCCACCGAGTTTCAAGATGATACTCCTTTTTTGAAATTTTGGCACCCATGCCTATGGTCACCAGTCCTACTTTTGACACTCACGATCGCCCCTAAGGCCTGGAGAAAATAGTTAGAAATCCTAAAATTGAGTGTCAACGTGGTCGGGGGGTCCTGGCCGACCCGCCCACCGAGTTTCAAGATGATACTCCTTTTTTGAAATTTTGGCACCCATGCCTATGGTCACCAGTCCTACTTTTGACACTACGATCGCCCCTAAGGCCTGGAGAAAATAGTTAGAAATCCTAAAATTGAGTGTCAACGTGGTCGGGGGGTCCTGGCCGACCCGCCCACCGAGTTTCAAGATGATACTCCTTTTTTGAAATTTTGGCACCCATGCCTATGGTCACCAGTCCTACTTTTGACACTACGATCGCCCCTAAGGCCTGGAGAAAATAGTTAGAAATCCTAAAATTGAGTGTCAACGTGGTCGGGGGGTCCTGGCCGACCCGCCCACCGAGTTTCAAGATGATACTCCTTTTTTGAAATTTTGGCACCCATGCCTATGGTCACCAGTCCTACTTTTGACACTACGATCGCCCCTAAGGCCTGGAGAAAATAGTTAGAAATCCTAAAATTGAGTGTCAACGTGGTCGGGGGGTCCTGGCCGACCCGCCCACCGAGTTTCAAGATGATACTCCTTTTTTGAAATTTTGGCACCCATGCCTATGGTCACCAGTCCTACTTTTGACACTACGATCGCCCCTAAGGCCTGGAGAAAATAGTTAGAAATCCTAAAATTGAGTGTCAACGTGGTCGGGGGGTCCTGGCCGACCCGCCCACCGAGTTTCAAGATGATACTCCTTTTTTGAAATTTTGGCACCCATGCCTATGGTCACCAGTCCTACTTTTGACACTACGATCGCCCCTAAGGCCTGGAGAAAATAGTTAGAAATCCTAAAATTGAGTGTCAACGTGGTCGGGGGGTCCTGGCCGACCCGCCCACCGAGTTTCAAGATGATACTCCTTTTTTGAAATTTTGGCACCCATGCCTATGGTCACCAGTCCTACTTTTGACACTACGATCGCCCCTAAGGCCTGGAGAAAATAGTTAGAAATCCTAAAATTGAGTGTCAACGTGGTCGGGGGGTCCTGGCCGACCCGCCCACCGAGTTTCAAGATGATACTCCTTTTTTGAAATTTTGGCACCCATGCCTATGGTCACCAGTCCTACTTTTGACACTACGATCGCCCCTAAGGCCTGGAGAAAATAGTTAGAAATCCTAAAATTGAGTGTCAACGTGGTCGGGGGGTCCTGGCCGACCCGCCCACCGAGTTTCAAGATGATACTCCTTTTTTGAAATTTTGGCACCCATGCCTATGGTCACCAGTCCTACTTTTGACACTACGATCGCCCCTAAGGCCTGGAGAAAATAGTTAGAAATCCTAAAATTGAGTGTCAACGTGGTCGGGGGGTCCTGGCCGACCCGCCCACCGAGTTTCAAGATGATACTCCTTTTTTGAAATTTTGGCACCCATGCCTATGGTCACCAGTCCTACTTTTGACACTACGATCGCCCCTAAGGCCTGGAGAAAATAGTTAGAAATCCTAAAATTGAGTGTCAACGTGGTCGGGGGGTCCTGGCCGACCCGCCCACCGAGTTTCAAGATGATACTCCTTTTTTGAAATTTTGGCACCCATGCCTATGGTCACCAGTCCTACTTTTGACACTACGATCGCCCCTAAGGCCTGGAGAAAATAGTTAGAAATCCTAAAATTGAGTGTCAACGTGGTCGGGGGGTCCTGGCCGACCCGCCCACCGAGTTTCAAGATGATACTCCTTTTTTGAAATTTTGGCACCCATGCCTATGGTCACCAGTCCTACTTTTGACACTACGATCGCCCCTAAGGCCTGGAGAAAATAGTTAGAAATCCTAAAATTGAGTGTCAACGTGGTCGGGGGGTCCTGGCCGACCCGCCCACCGAGTTTCAAGATGATACTCCTTTTTTGAAATTTTGGCACCCATGCCTATGGTCACCAGTCCTACTTTTGACACTACGATCGCCCCTAAGGCCTGGAGAAAATAGTTAGAAATCCTAAAATTGAGTGTCAACGTGGTCGGGGGGTCCTGGCCGACCCGCCCACCGAGTTTCAAGATGATACTCCTTTTTTGAAATTTTGGCACCCATGCCTATGGTCACCAGTCCTACTTTTGACACTACGATCGCCCCTAAGGCCTGGAGAAAATAGTTAGAAATCCTAAAATTGAGTGTCAACGTGGTCGGGGGGTCCTGGCCGACCCGCCCACCGAGTTTCAAGATGATACTCCTTTTTTGAAATTTTGGCACCCATGCCTATGGTCACCAGTCCTACTTTTGACACTACGATCGCCCCTAAGGCCTGGAGAAAATAGTTAGAAATCCTAAAATTGAGTGTCAACGTGGTCGGGGGGTCCTGGCCGACCCGCCCACCGAGTTTCAAGATGATACTCCTTTTTTGAAATTTTGGCACCCATGCCTATGGTCACCAGTCCTACTTTTGACACTACGATCGCCCCTAAGGCCTGGAGAAAATAGTTAGAAATCCTAAAATTGAGTGTCAACGTGGTCGGGGGGTCCTGGCCGACCCGCCCACCGAGTTTCAAGATGATACTCCTTTTTTGAAATTTTGGCACCCATGCCTATGGTCACCAGTCCTACTTTTGACACTACGATCGCCCCTAAGGCCTGGAGAAAATAGTTAGAAATCCTAAAATTGAGTGTCAACGTGGTCGGGGGGTCCTGGCCGACCCGCCCACCGAGTTTCAAGATGATACTCCTTTTTTGAAATTTTGGCACCCATGCCTATGGTCACCAGTCCTACTTTTGACACTACGATCGCCCCTAAGGCCTGGAGAAAATAGTTAGAAATCCTAAAATTGAGTGTCAACGTGGTCGGGGGGTCCTGGCCGACCCGCCCACCGAGTTTCAAGATGATACTCCTTTTTTGAAATTTTGGCACCCATGCCTATGGTCACCAGTCCTACTTTTGACACTACGATCGCCCCTAAGGCCTGGAGAAAATAGTTAGAAATCCTAAAATTGAGTGTCAACGTGGTCGGGGGGTCCTGGCCGACCCGCCCACCGAGTTTCAAGATGATACTCCTTTTTTGAAATTTTGGCACCCATGCCTATGGTCACCAGTCCTACTTTTGACACTACGATCGCCCCTAAGGCCTGGAGAAAATAGTTAGAAATCCTAAAATTGAGTGTCAACGTGGTCGGGGGGTCCTGGCCGACCCGCCCACCGAGTTTCAAGATGATACTCCTTTTTTGAAATTTTGGCACCCATGCCTATGGTCACCAGTCCTACTTTTGACACTACGATCGCCCCTAAGGCCTGGAGAAAATAGTTAGAAATCCTAAAATTGAGTGTCAACGTGGTCGGGGGGTCCTGGCCGACCCGCCCACCGAGTTTCAAGATGATACTCCTTTTTTGAAATTTTGGCACCCATGCCTATGGTCACCAGTCCTACTTTTGACACTACGATCGCCCCTAAGGCCTGGAGAAAATAGTTAGAAATCCTAAAATTGAGTGTCAACGTGGTCGGGGGGTCCTGGCCGACCCGCCCACCGAGTTTCAAGATGATACTCCTTTTTTGAAATTTTGGCACCCATGCCTATGGTCACCAGTCCTACTTTTGACACTACGATCGCCCCTAAGGCCTGGAGAAAATAGTTAGAAATCCTAAAATTGAGTGTCAACGTGGTCGGGGGGTCCTGGCCGACCCGCCCACCGAGTTTCAAGATGATACTCCTTTTTTGAAATTTTGGCACCCATGCCTATGGTCACCAGTCCTACTTTTGACACTACGATCGCCCCTAAGGCCTGGAGAAAATAGTTAGAAATCCTAAAATTGAGTGTCAACGTGGTCGGGGGGTCCTGGCCGACCCGCCCACCGAGTTTCAAGATGATACTCCTTTTTTGAAATTTTGGCACCCATGCCTATGGTCACCAGTCCTACTTTTGACACTACGATCGCCCCTAAGGCCTGGAGAAAATAGTTAGAAATCCTAAAATTGAGTGTCAACGTGGTCGGGGGGTCCTGGCCGACCCGCCCACCGAGTTTCAAGATGATACTCCTTTTTTGAAATTTTGGCACCCATGCCTATGGTCACCAGTCCTACTTTTGACACTACGATCGCCCCTAAGGCCTGGAGAAAATAGTTAGAAATCCTAAAATTGAGTGTCAACGTGGTCGGGGGGTCCTGGCCGACCCGCCCACCGAGTTTCAAGATGATACTCCTTTTTTGAAATTTTGGCACCCATGCCTATGGTCACCAGTCCTACTTTTGACACTACGATCGCCCCTAAGGCCTGGAGAAAATAGTTAGAAATCCTAAAATTGAGTGTCAACGTGGTCGGGGGGTCCTGGCCGACCCGCCCACCGAGTTTCAAGATGATACTCCTTTTTTGAAATTTTGGCACCCATGCCTATGGTCACCAGTCCTACTTTTGACACTACGATCGCCCCTAAGGCCTGGAGAAAATAGTTAGAAATCCTAAAATTGAGTGTCAACGTGGTCGGGGGGTCCTGGCCGACCCGCCCACCGAGTTTCAAGATGATACTCCTTTTTTGAAATTTTGGCACCCATGCCTATGGTCACCAGTCCTACTTTTGACACTACGATCGCCCCTAAGGCCTGGAGAAAATAGTTAGAAATCCTAAAATTGAGTGTCAACGTGGTCGGGGGGTCCTGGCCGACCCGCCCACCGAGTTTCAAGATGATACTCCTTTTTTGAAATTTTGGCACCCATGCCTATGGTCACCAGTCCTACTTTTGACACTACGATCGCCCCTAAGGCCTGGAGAAAATAGTTAGAAATCCTAAAATTGAGTGTCAACGTGGTCGGGGGGTCCTGGCCGACCCGCCCACCGAGTTTCAAGATGATACTCCTTTTTTGAAATTTTGGCACCCATGCCTATGGTCACCAGTCCTACTTTTGACACTCACGATCGCCCCTAAGGCCTGGAGAAAATAGTTAGAAATCCTAAAATTGAGTGTCAACGTGGTCGGGGGGTCCTGGCCGACCCGCCCACCGAGTTTCAAGATGATACTCCTTTTTTGAAATTTTGGCACCCATGCCTATGGTCACCAGTCCTACTTTTGACACTACGATCGCCCCTAAGGCCTGGAGAAAATAGTTAGAAATCCTAAAATTGAGTGTCAACGTGGTCGGGGGGTCCTGGCCGACCCGCCCACCGAGTTTCAAGATGATACTCCTTTTTTGAAATTTTGGCACCCATGCCTATGGTCACCAGTCCTACTTTTGACACTACGATCGCCCCTAAGGCCTGGAGAAAATAGTTAGAAATCCTAAAATTGAGTGTCAACGTGGTCGGGGGGTCCTGGCCGACCCGCCCACCGAGTTTCAAGATGATACTCCTTTTTTGAAATTTTGGCACCCATGCCTATGGTCACCAGTCCTACTTTTGACACTACGATCGCCCCTAAGGCCTGGAGAAAATAGTTAGAAATCCTAAAATTGAGTGTCAACGTGGTCGGGGGGTCCTGGCCGACCCGCCCACCGAGTTTCAAGATGATACTCCTTTTTTGAAATTTTGGCACCCATGCCTATGGTCACCAGTCCTACTTTTGACACTACGATCGCCCCTAAGGCCTGGAGAAAATAGTTAGAAATCCTAAAATTGAGTGTCAACGTGGTCGGGGGGTCCTGGCCGACCCGCCCACCGAGTTTCAAGATGATACTCCTTTTTTGAAATTTTGGCACCCATGCCTATGGTCACCAGTCCTACTTTTGACACTACGATCGCCCCTAAGGCCTGGAGAAAATAGTTAGAAATCCTAAAATTGAGTGTCAACGTGGTCGGGGGGTCCTGGCCGACCCGCCCACCGAGTTTCAAGATGATACTCCTTTTTTGAAATTTTGGCACCCATGCCTATGGTCACCAGTCCTACTTTTGACACTACGATCGCCCCTAAGGCCTGGAGAAAATAGTTAGAAATCCTAAAATTGAGTGTCAACGTGGTCGGGGGGTCCTGGCCGACCCGCCCACCGAGTTTCAAGATGATACTCCTTTTTTGAAATTTTGGCACCCATGCCTATGGTCACCAGTCCTACTTTTGACACTACGATCGCCCCTAAGGCCTGGAGAAAATAGTTAGAAATCCTAAAATTGAGTGTCAACGTGGTCGGGGGGTCCTGGCCGACCCGCCCACCGAGTTTCAAGATGATACTCCTTTTTTGAAATTTTGGCACCCATGCCTATGGTCACCAGTCCTACTTTTGACACTACGATCGCCCCTAAGGCCTGGAGAAAATAGTTAGAAATCCTAAAATTGAGTGTCAACGTGGTCGGGGGGTCCTGGCCGACCCGCCCACCGAGTTTCAAGATGATACTCCTTTTTTGAAATTTTGGCACCCATGCCTATGGTCACCAGTCCTACTTTTGACACTACGATCGCCCCTAAGGCCTGGAGAAAATAGTTAGAAATCCTAAAATTGAGTGTCAACGTGGTCGGGGGGTCCTGGCCGACCCGCCCACCGAGTTTCAAGATGATACTCCTTTTTTGAAATTTTGGCACCCATGCCTATGGTCACCAGTCCTACTTTTGACACTACGATCGCCCCTAAGGCCTGGAGAAAATAGTTAGAAATCCTAAAATTGAGTGTCAACGTGGTCGGGGGGTCCTGGCCGACCCGCCCACCGAGTTTCAAGATGATACTCCTTTTTTGAAATTTTGGCACCCATGCCTATGGTCACCAGTCCTACTTTTGACACTACGATCGCCCCTAAGGCCTGGAGAAAATAGTTAGAAATCCTAAAATTGAGTGTCAACGTGGTCGGGGGGTCCTGGCCGACCCGCCCACCGAGTTTCAAGATGATACTCCTTTTTTGAAATTTTGGCACCCATGCCTATGGTCACCAGTCCTACTTTTGACACTACGATCGCCCCTAAGGCCTGGAGAAAATAGTTAGAAATCCTAAAATTGAGTGTCAACGTGGTCGGGGGGTCCTGGCCGACCCGCCCACCGAGTTTCAAGATGATACTCCTTTTTTGAAATTTTGGCACCCATGCCTATGGTCACCAGTCCTACTTTTGACACTACGATCGCCCCTAAGGCCTGGAGAAAATAGTTAGAAATCCTAAAATTGAGTGTCAACGTGGTCGGGGGGTCCTGGCCGACCCGCCCACCGAGTTTCAAGATGATACTCCTTTTTTGAAATTTTGGCACCCATGCCTATGGTCACCAGTCCTACTTTTGACACTACGATCGCCCCTAAGGCCTGGAGAAAATAGTTAGAAATCCTAAAATTGAGTGTCAACGTGGTCGGGGGGTCCTGGCCGACCCGCCCACCGAGTTTCAAGATGATACTCCTTTTTTGAAATTTTGGCACCCATGCCTATGGTCACCAGTCCTACTTTTGACACTACGATCGCCCCTAAGGCCTGGAGAAAATAGTTAGAAATCCTAAAATTGAGTGTCAACGTGGTCGGGGGGTCCTGGCCGACCCGCCCACCGAGTTTCAAGATGATACTCCTTTTTTGAAATTTTGGCACCCATGCCTATGGTCACCAGTCCTACTTTTGACACTACGATCGCCCCTAAGGCCTGGAGAAAATAGTTAGAAATCCTAAAATTGAGTGTCAACGTGGTCGGGGGGTCCTGGCCGACCCGCCCACCGAGTTTCAAGATGATACTCCTTTTTTGAAATTTTGGCACCCATGCCTATGGTCACCAGTCCTACTTTTGACACTACGATCGCCCCTAAGGCCTGGAGAAAATAGTTAGAAATCCTAAAATTGAGTGTCAACGTGGTCGGGGGGTCCTGGCCGACCCGCCCACCGAGTTTCAAGATGATACTCCTTTTTTGAAATTTTGGCACCCATGCCTATGGTCACCAGTCCTACTTTTGACACTACGATCGCCCCTAAGGCCTGGAGAAAATAGTTAGAAATCCTAAAATTGAGTGTCAACGTGGTCGGGGGGTCCTGGCCGACCCGCCCACCGAGTTTCAAGATGATACTCCTTTTTTGAAATTTTGGCACCCATGCCTATGGTCACCAGTCCTACTTTTGACACTACGATCGCCCCTAAGGCCTGGAGAAAATAGTTAGAAATCCTAAAATTGAGTGTCAACGTGGTCGGGGGGTCCTGGCCGACCCGCCCACCGAGTTTCAAGATGATACTCCTTTTTTGAAATTTTGGCACCCATGCCTATGGTCACCAGTCCTACTTTTGACACTACGATCGCCCCTAAGGCCTGGAGAAAATAGTTAGAAATCCTAAAATTGAGTGTCAACGTGGTCGGGGGGTCCTGGCCGACCCGCCCACCGAGTTTCAAGATGATACTCCTTTTTTGAAATTTTGGCACCCATGCCTATGGTCACCAGTCCTACTTTTGACACTACGATCGCCCCTAAGGCCTGGAGAAAATAGTTAGAAATCCTAAAATTGAGTGTCAACGTGGTCGGGGGGTCCTGGCCGACCCGCCCACCGAGTTTCAAGATGATACTCCTTTTTTGAAATTTTGGCACCCATGCCTATGGTCACCAGTCCTACTTTTGACACTACGATCGCCCCTAAGGCCTGGAGAAAATAGTTAGAAATCCTAAAATTGAGTGTCAACGTGGTCGGGGGGTCCTGGCCGACCCGCCCACCGAGTTTCAAGATGATACTCCTTTTTTGAAATTTTGGCACCCATGCCTATGGTCACCAGTCCTACTTTTGACACTACGATCGCCCCTAAGGCCTGGAGAAAATAGTTAGAAATCCTAAAATTGAGTGTCAACGTGGTCGGGGGGTCCTGGCCGACCCGCCCACCGAGTTTCAAGATGATACTCCTTTTTTGAAATTTTGGCACCCATGCCTATGGTCACCAGTCCTACTTTTGACACTACGATCGCCCCTAAGGCCTGGAGAAAATAGTTAGAAATCCTAAAATTGAGTGTCAACGTGGTCGGGGGGTCCTGGCCGACCCGCCCACCGAGTTTCAAGATGATACTCCTTTTTTGAAATTTTGGCACCCATGCCTATGGTCACCAGTCCTACTTTTGACACTACGATCGCCCCTAAGGCCTGGAGAAAATAGTTAGAAATCCTAAAATTGAGTGTCAACGTGGTCGGGGGGTCCTGGCCGACCCGCCCACCGAGTTTCAAGATGATACTCCTTTTTTGAAATTTTGGCACCCATGCCTATGGTCACCAGTCCTACTTTTGACACTACGATCGCCCCTAAGGCCTGGAGAAAATAGTTAGAAATCCTAAAATTGAGTGTCAACGTGGTCGGGGGGTCCTGGCCGACCCGCCCACCGAGTTTCAAGATGATACTCCTTTTTTGAAATTTTGGCACCCATGCCTATGGTCACCAGTCCTACTTTTGACACTACGATCGCCCCTAAGGCCTGGAGAAAATAGTTAGAAATCCTAAAATTGAGTGTCAACGTGGTCGGGGGGTCCTGGCCGACCCGCCCACCGAGTTTCAAGATGATACTCCTTTTTTGAAATTTTGGCACCCATGCCTATGGTCACCAGTCCTACTTTTGACACTACGATCGCCCCTAAGGCCTGGAGAAAATAGTTAGAAATCCTAAAATTGAGTGTCAACGTGGTCGGGGGGTCCTGGCCGACCCGCCCACCGAGTTTCAAGATGATACTCCTTTTTTGAAATTTTGGCACCCATGCCTATGGTCACCAGTCCTACTTTTGACACTACGATCGCCCCTAAGGCCTGGAGAAAATAGTTAGAAATCCTAAAATTGAGTGTCAACGTGGTCGGGGGGTCCTGGCCGACCCGCCCACCGAGTTTCAAGATGATACTCCTTTTTTGAAATTTTGGCACCCATGCCTATGGTCACCAGTCCTACTTTTGACACTACGATCGCCCCTAAGGCCTGGAGAAAATAGTTAGAAATCCTAAAATTGAGTGTCAACGTGGTCGGGGGGTCCTGGCCGACCCGCCCACCGAGTTTCAAGATGATACTCCTTTTTTGAAATTTTGGCACCCATGCCTATGGTCACCAGTCCTACTTTTGACACTACGATCGCCCCTAAGGCCTGGAGAAAATAGTTAGAAATCCTAAAATTGAGTGTCAACGTGGTCGGGGGGTCCTGGCCGACCCGCCCACCGAGTTTCAAGATGATACTCCTTTTTTGAAATTTTGGCACCCATGCCTATGGTCACCAGTCCTACTTTTGACACTACGATCGCCCCTAAGGCCTGGAGAAAATAGTTAGAAATCCTAAAATTGAGTGTCAACGTGGTCGGGGGGTCCTGGCCGACCCGCCCACCGAGTTTCAAGATGATACTCCTTTTTTGAAATTTTGGCACCCATGCCTATGGTCACCAGTCCTACTTTTGACACTACGATCGCCCCTAAGGCCTGGAGAAAATAGTTAGAAATCCTAAAATTGAGTGTCAACGTGGTCGGGGGGTCCTGGCCGACCCGCCCACCGAGTTTCAAGATGATACTCCTTTTTTGAAATTTTGGCACCCATGCCTATGGTCACCAGTCCTACTTTTGACACTACGATCGCCCCTAAGGCCTGGAGAAAATAGTTAGAAATCCTAAAATTGAGTGTCAACGTGGTCGGGGGGTCCTGGCCGACCCGCCCACCGAGTTTCAAGATGATACTCCTTTTTTGAAATTTTGGCACCCATGCCTATGGTCACCAGTCCTACTTTTGACACTACGATCGCCCCTAAGGCCTGGAGAAAATAGTTAGAAATCCTAAAATTGAGTGTCAACGTGGTCGGGGGGTCCTGGCCGACCCGCCCACCGAGTTTCAAGATGATACTCCTTTTTTGAAATTTTGGCACCCATGCCTATGGTCACCAGTCCTACTTTTGACACTACGATCGCCCCTAAGGCCTGGAGAAAATAGTTAGAAATCCTAAAATTGAGTGTCAACGTGGTCGGGGGGTCCTGGCCGACCCGCCCACCGAGTTTCAAGATGATACTCCTTTTTTGAAATTTTGGCACCCATGCCTATGGTCACCAGTCCTACTTTTGACACTACGATCGCCCCTAAGGCCTGGAGAAAATAGTTAGAAATCCTAAAATTGAGTGTCAACGTGGTCGGGGGGTCCTGGCCGACCCGCCCACCGAGTTTCAAGATGATACTCCTTTTTTGAAATTTTGGCACCCATGCCTATGGTCACCAGTCCTACTTTTGACACTACGATCGCCCCTAAGGCCTGGAGAAAATAGTTAGAAATCCTAAAATTGAGTGTCAACGTGGTCGGGGGGTCCTGGCCGACCCGCCCACCGAGTTTCAAGATGATACTCCTTTTTTGAAATTTTGGCACCCATGCCTATGGTCACCAGTCCTACTTTTGACACTACGATCGCCCCTAAGGCCTGGAGAAAATAGTTAGAAATCCTAAAATTGAGTGTCAACGTGGTCGGGGGGTCCTGGCCGACCCGCCCACCGAGTTTCAAGATGATACTCCTTTTTTGAAATTTTGGCACCCATGCCTATGGTCACCAGTCCTACTTTTGACACTACGATCGCCCCTAAGGCCTGGAGAAAATAGTTAGAAATCCTAAAATTGAGTGTCAACGTGGTCGGGGGGTCCTGGCCGACCCGCCCACCGAGTTTCAAGATGATACTCCTTTTTTGAAATTTTGGCACCCATGCCTATGGTCACCAGTCCTACTTTTGACACTACGATCGCCCCTAAGGCCTGGAGAAAATAGTTAGAAATCCTAAAATTGAGTGTCAACGTGGTCGGGGGGTCCTGGCCGACCCGCCCACCGAGTTTCAAGATGATACTCCTTTTTTGAAATTTTGGCACCCATGCCTATGGTCACCAGTCCTACTTTTGACACTACGATCGCCCCTAAGGCCTGGAGAAAATAGTTAGAAATCCTAAAATTGAGTGTCAACGTGGTCGGGGGGTCCTGGCCGACCCGCCCACCGAGTTTCAAGATGATACTCCTTTTTTGAAATTTTGGCACCCATGCCTATGGTCACCAGTCCTACTTTTGACACTACGATCGCCCCTAAGGCCTGGAGAAAATAGTTAGAAATCCTAAAATTGAGTGTCAACGTGGTCGGGGGGTCCTGGCCGACCCGCCCACCGAGTTTCAAGATGATACTCCTTTTTTGAAATTTTGGCACCCATGCCTATGGTCACCAGTCCTACTTTTGACACTACGATCGCCCCTAAGGCCTGGAGAAAATAGTTAGAAATCCTAAAATTGAGTGTCAACGTGGTCGGGGGGTCCTGGCCGACCCGCCCACCGAGTTTCAAGATGATACTCCTTTTTTGAAATTTTGGCACCCATGCCTATGGTCACCAGTCCTACTTTTGACACTACGATCGCCCCTAAGGCCTGGAGAAAATAGTTAGAAATCCTAAAATTGAGTGTCAACGTGGTCGGGGGGTCCTGGCCGACCCGCCCACCGAGTTTCAAGATGATACTCCTTTTTTGAAATTTTGGCACCCATGCCTATGGTCACCAGTCCTACTTTTGACACTACGATCGCCCCTAAGGCCTGGAGAAAATAGTTAGAAATCCTAAAATTGAGTGTCAACGTGGTCGGGGGGTCCTGGCCGACCCGCCCACCGAGTTTCAAGATGATACTCCTTTTTTGAAATTTTGGCACCCATGCCTATGGTCACCAGTCCTACTTTTGACACTACGATCGCCCCTAAGGCCTGGAGAAAATAGTTAGAAATCCTAAAATTGAGTGTCAACGTGGTCGGGGGGTCCTGGCCGACCCGCCCACCGAGTTTCAAGATGATACTCCTTTTTTGAAATTTTGGCACCCATGCCTATGGTCACCAGTCCTACTTTTGACACTACGATCGCCCCTAAGGCCTGGAGAAAATAGTTAGAAATCCTAAAATTGAGTGTCAACGTGGTCGGGGGGTCCTGGCCGACCCGCCCACCGAGTTTCAAGATGATACTCCTTTTTTGAAATTTTGGCACCCATGCCTATGGTCACCAGTCCTACTTTTGACACTACGATCGCCCCTAAGGCCTGGAGAAAATAGTTAGAAATCCTAAAATTGAGTGTCAACGTGGTCGGGGGGTCCTGGCCGACCCGCCCACCGAGTTTCAAGATGATACTCCTTTTTTGAAATTTTGGCACCCATGCCTATGGTCACCAGTCCTACTTTTGACACTACGATCGCCCCTAAGGCCTGGAGAAAATAGTTAGAAATCCTAAAATTGAGTGTCAACGTGGTCGGGGGGTCCTGGCCGACCCGCCCACCGAGTTTCAAGATGATACTCCTTTTTTGAAATTTTGGCACCCATGCCTATGGTCACCAGTCCTACTTTTGACACTACGATCGCCCCTAAGGCCTGGAGAAAATAGTTAGAAATCCTAAAATTGAGTGTCAACGTGGTCGGGGGGTCCTGGCCGACCCGCCCACCGAGTTTCAAGATGATACTCCTTTTTTGAAATTTTGGCACCCATGCCTATGGTCACCAGTCCTACTTTTGACACTACGATCGCCCCTAAGGCCTGGAGAAAATAGTTAGAAATCCTAAAATTGAGTGTCAACGTGGTCGGGGGGTCCTGGCCGACCCGCCCACCGAGTTTCAAGATGATACTCCTTTTTTGAAATTTTGGCACCCATGCCTATGGTCACCAGTCCTACTTTTGACACTACGATCGCCCCTAAGGCCTGGAGAAAATAGTTAGAAATCCTAAAATTGAGTGTCAACGTGGTCGGGGGGTCCTGGCCGACCCGCCCACCGAGTTTCAAGATGATACTCCTTTTTTGAAATTTTGGCACCCATGCCTATGGTCACCAGTCCTACTTTTGACACTACGATCGCCCCTAAGGCCTGGAGAAAATAGTTAGAAATCCTAAAATTGAGTGTCAACGTGGTCGGGGGGTCCTGGCCGACCCGCCCACCGAGTTTCAAGATGATACTCCTTTTTTGAAATTTTGGCACCCATGCCTATGGTCACCAGTCCTACTTTTGACACTACGATCGCCCCTAAGGCCTGGAGAAAATAGTTAGAAATCCTAAAATTGAGTGTCAACGTGGTCGGGGGGTCCTGGCCGACCCGCCCACCGAGTTTCAAGATGATACTCCTTTTTTGAAATTTTGGCACCCATGCCTATGGTCACCAGTCCTACTTTTGACACTACGATCGCCCCTAAGGCCTGGAGAAAATAGTTAGAAATCCTAAAATTGAGTGTCAACGTGGTCGGGGGGTCCTGGCCGACCCGCCCACCGAGTTTCAAGATGATACTCCTTTTTTGAAATTTTGGCACCCATGCCTATGGTCACCAGTCCTACTTTTGACACTACGATCGCCCCTAAGGCCTGGAGAAAATAGTTAGAAATCCTAAAATTGAGTGTCAACGTGGTCGGGGGGTCCTGGCCGACCCGCCCACCGAGTTTCAAGATGATACTCCTTTTTTGAAATTTTGGCACCCATGCCTATGGTCACCAGTCCTACTTTTGACACTACGATCGCCCCTAAGGCCTGGAGAAAATAGTTAGAAATCCTAAAATTGAGTGTCAACGTGGTCGGGGGGTCCTGGCCGACCCGCCCACCGAGTTTCAAGATGATACTCCTTTTTTGAAATTTTGGCACCCATGCCTATGGTCACCAGTCCTACTTTTGACACTACGATCGCCCCTAAGGCCTGGAGAAAATAGTTAGAAATCCTAAAATTGAGTGTCAACGTGGTCGGGGGGTCCTGGCCGACCCGCCCACCGAGTTTCAAGATGATACTCCTTTTTTGAAATTTTGGCACCCATGCCTATGGTCACCAGTCCTACTTTTGACACTACGATCGCCCCTAAGGCCTGGAGAAAATAGTTAGAAATCCTAAAATTGAGTGTCAACGTGGTCGGGGGGTCCTGGCCGACCCGCCCACCGAGTTTCAAGATGATACTCCTTTTTTGAAATTTTGGCACCCATGCCTATGGTCACCAGTCCTACTTTTGACACTACGATCGCCCCTAAGGCCTGGAGAAAATAGTTAGAAATCCTAAAATTGAGTGTCAACGTGGTCGGGGGGTCCTGGCCGACCCGCCCACCGAGTTTCAAGATGATACTCCTTTTTTGAAATTTTGGCACCCATGCCTATGGTCACCAGTCCTACTTTTGACACTACGATCGCCCCTAAGGCCTGGAGAAAATAGTTAGAAATCCTAAAATTGAGTGTCAACGTGGTCGGGGGGTCCTGGCCGACCCGCCCACCGAGTTTCAAGATGATACTCCTTTTTTGAAATTTTGGCACCCATGCCTATGGTCACCAGTCCTACTTTTGACACTACGATCGCCCCTAAGGCCTGGAGAAAATAGTTAGAAATCCTAAAATTGAGTGTCAACGTGGTCGGGGGGTCCTGGCCGACCCGCCCACCGAGTTTCAAGATGATACTCCTTTTTTGAAATTTTGGCACCCATGCCTATGGTCACCAGTCCTACTTTTGACACTACGATCGCCCCTAAGGCCTGGAGAAAATAGTTAGAAATCCTAAAATTGAGTGTCAACGTGGTCGGGGGGTCCTGGCCGACCCGCCCACCGAGTTTCAAGATGATACTCCTTTTTTGAAATTTTGGCACCCATGCCTATGGTCACCAGTCCTACTTTTGACACTACGATCGCCCCTAAGGCCTGGAGAAAATAGTTAGAAATCCTAAAATTGAGTGTCAACGTGGTCGGGGGGTCCTGGCCGACCCGCCCACCGAGTTTCAAGATGATACTCCTTTTTTGAAATTTTGGCACCCATGCCTATGGTCACCAGTCCTACTTTTGACACTACGATCGCCCCTAAGGCCTGGAGAAAATAGTTAGAAATCCTAAAATTGAGTGTCAACGTGGTCGGGGGGTCCTGGCCGACCCGCCCACCGAGTTTCAAGATGATACTCCTTTTTTGAAATTTTGGCACCCATGCCTATGGTCACCAGTCCTACTTTTGACACTACGATCGCCCCTAAGGCCTGGAGAAAATAGTTAGAAATCCTAAAATTGAGTGTCAACGTGGTCGGGGGGTCCTGGCCGACCCGCCCACCGAGTTTCAAGATGATACTCCTTTTTTGAAATTTTGGCACCCATGCCTATGGTCACCAGTCCTACTTTTGACACTACGATCGCCCCTAAGGCCTGGAGAAAATAGTTAGAAATCCTAAAATTGAGTGTCAACGTGGTCGGGGGGTCCTGGCCGACCCGCCCACCGAGTTTCAAGATGATACTCCTTTTTTGAAATTTTGGCACCCATGCCTATGGTCACCAGTCCTACTTTTGACACTACGATCGCCCCTAAGGCCTGGAGAAAATAGTTAGAAATCCTAAAATTGAGTGTCAACGTGGTCGGGGGGTCCTGGCCGACCCGCCCACCGAGTTTCAAGATGATACTCCTTTTTTGAAATTTTGGCACCCATGCCTATGGTCACCAGTCCTACTTTTGACACTACGATCGCCCCTAAGGCCTGGAGAAAATAGTTAGAAATCCTAAAATTGAGTGTCAACGTGGTCGGGGGGTCCTGGCCGACCCGCCCACCGAGTTTCAAGATGATACTCCTTTTTTGAAATTTTGGCACCCATGCCTATGGTCACCAGTCCTACTTTTGACACTACGATCGCCCCTAAGGCCTGGAGAAAATAGTTAGAAATCCTAAAATTGAGTGTCAACGTGGTCGGGGGGTCCTGGCCGACCCGCCCACCGAGTTTCAAGATGATACTCCTTTTTTGAAATTTTGGCACCCATGCCTATGGTCACCAGTCCTACTTTTGACACTACGATCGCCCCTAAGGCCTGGAGAAAATAGTTAGAAATCCTAAAATTGAGTGTCAACGTGGTCGGGGGGTCCTGGCCGACCCGCCCACCGAGTTTCAAGATGATACTCCTTTTTTGAAATTTTGGCACCCATGCCTATGGTCACCAGTCCTACTTTTGACACTACGATCGCCCCTAAGGCCTGGAGAAAATAGTTAGAAATCCTAAAATTGAGTGTCAACGTGGTCGGGGGGTCCTGGCCGACCCGCCCACCGAGTTTCAAGATGATACTCCTTTTTTGAAATTTTGGCACCCATGCCTATGGTCACCAGTCCTACTTTTGACACTACGATCGCCCCTAAGGCCTGGAGAAAATAGTTAGAAATCCTAAAATTGAGTGTCAACGTGGTCGGGGGGTCCTGGCCGACCCGCCCACCGAGTTTCAAGATGATACTCCTTTTTTGAAATTTTGGCACCCATGCCTATGGTCACCAGTCCTACTTTTGACACTACGATCGCCCCTAAGGCCTGGAGAAAATAGTTAGAAATCCTAAAATTGAGTGTCAACGTGGTCGGGGGGTCCTGGCCGACCCGCCCACCGAGTTTCAAGATGATACTCCTTTTTTGAAATTTTGGCACCCATGCCTATGGTCACCAGTCCTACTTTTGACACTACGATCGCCCCTAAGGCCTGGAGAAAATAGTTAGAAATCCTAAAATTGAGTGTCAACGTGGTCGGGGGGTCCTGGCCGACCCGCCCACCGAGTTTCAAGATGATACTCCTTTTTTGAAATTTTGGCACCCATGCCTATGGTCACCAGTCCTACTTTTGACACTACGATCGCCCCTAAGGCCTGGAGAAAATAGTTAGAAATCCTAAAATTGAGTGTCAACGTGGTCGGGGGGTCCTGGCCGACCCGCCCACCGAGTTTCAAGATGATACTCCTTTTTTGAAATTTTGGCACCCATGCCTATGGTCACCAGTCCTACTTTTGACACTACGATCGCCCCTAAGGCCTGGAGAAAATAGTTAGAAATCCTAAAATTGAGTGTCAACGTGGTCGGGGGGTCCTGGCCGACCCGCCCACCGAGTTTCAAGATGATACTCCTTTTTTGAAATTTTGGCACCCATGCCTATGGTCACCAGTCCTACTTTTGACACTACGATCGCCCCTAAGGCCTGGAGAAAATAGTTAGAAATCCTAAAATTGAGTGTCAACGTGGTCGGGGGGTCCTGGCCGACCCGCCCACCGAGTTTCAAGATGATACTCCTTTTTTGAAATTTTGGCACCCATGCCTATGGTCACCAGTCCTACTTTTGACACTACGATCGCCCCTAAGGCCTGGAGAAAATAGTTAGAAATCCTAAAATTGAGTGTCAACGTGGTCGGGGGGTCCTGGCCGACCCGCCCACCGAGTTTCAAGATGATACTCCTTTTTTGAAATTTTGGCACCCATGCCTATGGTCACCAGTCCTACTTTTGACACTACGATCGCCCCTAAGGCCTGGAGAAAATAGTTAGAAATCCTAAAATTGAGTGTCAACGTGGTCGGGGGGTCCTGGCCGACCCGCCCACCGAGTTTCAAGATGATACTCCTTTTTTGAAATTTTGGCACCCATGCCTATGGTCACCAGTCCTACTTTTGACACTACGATCGCCCCTAAGGCCT